>NC_057812.1:95854239-96154239 GCF_018294505.1 Triticum aestivum | reverse complement strand
ATGACCAGAACAAGTTAGAACTAGTCCATACCTTGACGAGAACATGTGAATGTCCGTTGTTGTATTGTACTAGAATTTTTTACTTTATGTTGATTGCCTCTTCGGATGCTAAAACCCATGGAATAAGCATACTTGTTATAGAAGGAATAAGCTTCTTCTTCAGATAAAAACTGCATGCCAAGCTTTGGCACCCCTTTTTCAATTTGCTCTGTTGCATTGCTAGCTGTAGTTTCTTCGAACCCATGTTTAAATTAGTAGTCACTTTAGCAATTGGTTCAAATACAAGGAAAAGGAGATGAAACCTATCCGTGTTGTAAATCAACAAATAACCTTGCTATGTCTATTTATTTTGATTTCACGGTGGAATGAAAAGGAGTAGGCATTCCCAACTAATCAGAGGTATGTCTTTGCCCCTTGAGCCATTACATTTCTCTTATATGTCTTTTCCCCTTGAGCCATCACATTTCTCTTATATGTCCAGCATCACTGTCAGTTTTCATTTATATGTACCCATCAGTAATACAACTTTGTATTGTGTAATCTGTGCAAGACATATTGTTAACTGGATATTACGCACAGGGAGTACGAAATATTCACTTCTGTTGTATAGGTTTATTTTGCTATGCCCTACCAATGACAACAATCACAAAAACCTAAAAGCCATAGATCCGTAAATTGCAGGACTGGGAGAAGACATTGGATCAGAGAGAGGGAAGAACGCAATGGAAGACATAGCTTACATTTGGGGAATCTGATTCCTCATTGGTCCCGGCAAGAATTGGTGAAGACGCCATCAAGTTCCTCGTATCCCTTTGTTGGATCTATATTTGTAGATAGATTTGATGGAGGTGTATGATGTGGTCTGTTTGGAGTAACTGTGTACGGGAAAAGTTCACCACTAATGTTTTGGCGCGCAAGAGTGATTTATTTCCCTCCAAATCTCTATTCTGTTGCGTTAATTACGATGGTTGGAAAAAGTCTTAGAGTGGACGGTTTAATTAAGAGACGCGGCTGACCGCTTTTGTTTAATTGCTGGGGGTTTTTAATCGAAAAAGAGGGCAATAGCGTGCGATCGTTGGATGAGCGCCACGTACCATGGAGCACGGATGGGAGCATTTTCGCGGAGCAGGCAAGCCGCCGTGTCTGTGTGCTGCGAGATGAATCCGGCCCACCACCAAAAGGTTGGAAATTGTCGTAATCCAACGACAGCCCCACCACCACCCCACGGGAGTAGAGAGCTACAAGTGGACGGTACCTAAATGTTTTTGAAAATAAATGTTTGTTCTGTTTGAACAAGATATTTCTTTACAAACTTTAAAAAAATCTGAATTTAATCTCTTTTTTTCGGGTGAAATCTGAATTTAATCTACACACAGAGAAATAAAACAAGATAAATCCGTACTTTTTTTTTTGCTTTCCTACTATGGGTAGACTGGATTTGGATTTAACATTTTGTGGGATTGTAAACAAGTATTTTGCTCCCCGAAAAAATAAAAATATTTTGTTGACACACAAATACTTTCAGAAAAAATGACATGCAAGGGGTGATACCGGTGCTTCAGCTAACTACTCCAAAAGTCCAAAGTGATGGAGAAAGACGTGCAACATATTTCAGCAACTAGTTACTCCAACATATTTCAACATATTTCAGCTAGTTCGCTTAATCTTTTCATGTAATATTGTTACAATCTAATTATGCTAGGGACACGAGGATGATAGCTTCAATTGGAACGCCATGTGTTATTTCCTTCCCTCAAAGTGGAGGAAAACATGATATTTCCTAAAGACGACTTCGCATCAACATGGAACTAGTTATTCGGAATTGCCTTTCTTTTCTATTTTGCAAAGGTGTGGCTCCTGCAGCCGTTGATTTGAAGAACAATTGTTGCTGTCACTGTCCTGGTGTTGCCAATGTTGATATTGATCTATGCTATTGTGTGCCATTGATTGTTCCACTAGTAGAAAACAGAGGTTTAAAACCGGTTCGTAAGGGCTTTTAGTGCCGGTTCTGTAACCGGTACTAAAGTGTGGGCACTAAAGGCCCCCCCTCTTTAGTACCGGTTCGGCACGAGCCGCCACTAAAGGCCCACCACGTGGCGTGAGCTCGCGCCGTGGCATGGGGGACCTTTAGTACCGGTTGGCTCGCGCCGTGGTACGGGGGACCTTTAGTACCGATTGGTGTTACCAACCGGTATTAAAGTTTTTTTTGTTTTTTTTCTGAAAATTTTGGAATTTTTTTTGATTTTTTTTCGATTTTCAATTTTCTGAATTAAATTATTTGATAATTTAGTTTCTAATCACCCCTCTTAACTGCTCAAGTGTGGATCACTCATTCCAAATCGTCTAACTTCCCGGTCGGTCACCCATCCTCTCTCTCCCCCAGCCTGAGCACGCTTAACTTCGGAGTTCTACTCCCCCTACTTTCCAAGTCTGCACTTGTTGTTTTCCTGACAAATGTAAGTTGTCAATCCTATTAACCCTCAAAAGTTTAGCTTGAGCATTAGGTCACTCGTTTCATCATTTGAGTTTGAAACTATTGTTCTAAAAAACAGTAATTATTTAGTAACAGTAATATTTCTTGGATAAGTTTGACCACAGTTTGACCAAGATAACCCACAAGTATAGGGGATCGCAACAACTTTCGAGGGTAGAGTATTCAACCCAAATTTATTGATTCGACACAAGGGGAGCCAAAGAATATTCTCAAGTATTAGCAGCTGAGCTGTCAATTCAACCATACCTGAAAACTTAGTATCTGCAGCAAACTGTTTAGTAGCAAAGTAATATGATAGTGGTGGTAGCGGCAACAAAAGTAGAGACAGCAAAAGTAATGTTTTTTGGTATTTTGTAGTGATTGTAACAGTAGCAGCGGAAAAGTAAATAAGCGAGAACCAGTATATGGAAAACTCGTAGGCACCGGATCAGTGATGGATAATTATGCCGGATGCGGTTCATCATGTAACAATCATAACATAGGGTGACACAGAACTAGCTCCAATTTACCAATGTAATGTAGGCATGTATTCCTTATATAGTCATACGTGCTTATGGAAAATAACTTGCATGACATCTTTTATCCTACCCTCCCGTGGCAGCGGGGTCCTATTGGAACTAAGGGATATTGATGCCTCCTTTTAATAGAGAACCGGAACAAAGCATTAACACATAGTGCATATATGAACTCCTCAAACTATGGTCATCACCGGGAGTGGTCCCAATTATTGTCACTTCGGGGTTGCCGGATCATAACACATAGTAGGTGACTATAGACTTGCAAGATAGGATCAAGAACTCACATATATTCATGAAAACATAATAGGTTCAGATCTAAAATCATGGCACTCGGGCCCTAGTGACAAGCATTAAGCATAGCAAAGTCATAGCAACATCAATCTCAGAACATAGTGGATACTAGGGATCAAACCCTAACAAAACTAACTCGATTGCATGATAAATCTCATCTAACCTATCACCGTCCAGCAAGCCTACAATGGAATTACTCATGCACGGTGGTGAGCATCATGAAATTGGTGATGGAGGATGGTTGATGATGACGACGGCGACGAATCCCCCTCTCCGGAGCCCCGAACGGACTCCAGATCAGCCCTCCCGAGAGGTTTTAGGGCTTGGCGGCGGCTCTGTATCGTAAAACGCGATGATTTATTCTTTCTAATTTTTTTCTCTCCGAAAGCAAATATATAGAGTTGGAGTTGGCGTCGGAGGGCATCTAGGGGGCCCACGAGGTAGGGGGCGCGCCCTAGGGGGGGCGCCCCCCACCCTCGTGAACAGGGTGTGGGCCCCCTGGTCTTCATCTTTGGCGAGGATTTTTTATTATTTTTTTTAAGATGTTCCGTGGAGTTTCAGGTCATTCCGAGAATATATGTTTTCTACACATAAAACAACCCCATGGCAATTCTGAAGAAAACAGCGTCAGTCCGGGTTAGTTCCATTCAAATCATACAAGTTAGAGTCCAAAACAAGGGCAAAAGTGTTTGGAAAAGTAGATACGACGGAGACGTATCAACTCCCCCAAGTTTAAATCCTTGCTTGTCCTCAAGCAATTCAGTTGACAAACTGAAAGAATGAAAGAAAAACTTTTACAAACTCTGTTTGCTCTTGCTATTGTAACTATGTCAAGCCAGTATTCAGGTTTTCAGCAGAGATCATAACTAACCACATTTGCAATAATTCTCAGGTCTCATAATTACTCATATCAATAGCATAATCAACTAGCAAGCCATAATAATAAATCTCGGATGACAACACTTTCGCAAACCAATCATAATATGATATAACAAGATGGTATCTCGCTAGCCCTTTCTAAGACCGCAAAACATAAATGCAGAGCACCTTTAAAGATCAAGAACTGACTAGACATTGTAATTCATGGTAAAAGAGATCCAATCATAGTCATACCCAATATAAATTAACAGTGATGAATGCAAATGACGGTTGTGCTCTCCAGCTAGTGCTTTTTAATAAGAGGGTGATGACTTAACATAAAAGTAAATGGATAGGCCCTTCGCAGAGGGAACAGGGATTTGTAGAGGTGCCAGAGCTCAGTTTTGCAATAGAGATAAATTGTATTTTGAGCGGTATACGTTCATTGTCAACGTACCAACTAAGAGATGGTGATATCTTCCATGCTAAACACATTATAGGCGGTTCCCAAACAGAATGGTAAAGTTTATACTCCCCCTCCACCAACAAGCATCAATCCATGGCTTGCTCGAAACAACGAGTGCCTCCAACATACATCAGGTCCCAGGGGGGGTTTTGTTTGCAATTAATTTTGATTTAATTTGCATAAAGCATGAGACTGGGCATCCCGGTGACCAGCCATTTTCTTGTGAGTGAGGAGCGGAGTCCACTCCTCTTGAGAATAACCCGCCTAACACGGAAGATAAGGACAGACTTGGTTGATACATGAGCCATTCGAGCATACAAAACATAATTTTTATTTGAAGGTTTAGAGTTTGGCACATACAAATTTACTTGGAACGATAGGTAGATACTGCATATAGGAAGGTATAGTGGACTCATCTGGAATAACTTTGGGGTTTAAGGGATTGGATGCACAAGCAGTATTCCCGCTTAGTACAAGTGAAGGCTAGCAAAAGACTGGGAAGCGACTAACTAGAGAGCGATAACAACCATGTACATGCACTAAAATAAATAAACATTGAATTCAAGCATGAGTAGGATATAATCTACCATGAACATAAATATCATGAAGGCTATGTTGATTTTGTTTCAACTACATGCGTGAACATGTGCCAAGTCAAGTCACTTAAATCATTCAAAAGAGGATACCACCCCATCATACCACATCATAATCATCTCAATAGCATGTTGGCACACAAGGTAAACCATTATAACTCATAGCTAATCAAGCATGGCACAAGCAACTATGATCTCTAATTGTCATTGCAAACATGTTTATTCATAATAAGCTGAATCAAGAACGAGGGACTCATCATATTTAAAAAACAAAAGAAGTCGAGTTCATACCAGCTTTTCTCATCTCAGTCAGTCCATCATATATCATCATAATTGCCTTTCACTTGCACGACCGAACGGTGTGAATAATAATAAGAGTGCATGTGCATTGGACTAAGCTGGAATCTGCGAGCATTTAATAAACAGGAGAAGACAAGGCAATATGGGCTCTTGGTTAAATCAACAATAATGCATATAAGAGCCACTTCAACAATTTAATTATGGTCTTCTCCTACTGACCCCCAAATAAAAGAAAAGAAATAAAACCATTTACACAGGAAAGCTCCCAACAAGCAAAAGAAGAACGGGAAATATTTTTGGGTTTTCTTTTTAATTATTACTACTACAGCAGAAAAATAAACTAGTATTAATTTTTTTTTGACTTTTCTTAAGGTTTAACAAACACACAAGAAGAAAGCAGAAAAAAAATAAACTAGCATGGATATTACAGTGAAAGAGTATGAGCACCGACATCTAGCAATGAGTGTGTGTGAACATAAATGTAATGTCGGTGAGAAATACGTACTCCCTTAAGCTTAGACTTTTGTTCTAAGTTGGTCTATTGCCAGGGATAGCCTGGCGGATACCCATAGGTGTAGCTGGGGTCGTACTGCGACGAAAATAGTTGGGATCATACTGATGTGTAGCGGTTATCGCCTGCTGAGCTGCAGCATGGAGTCGAGCTGCCTCCGCTCTCCTCTATACTCTTCTACCTCCTCTCTGGTAATAACATATCTTCTTTTTGTCTGTGAATCAAAGAAGGCAGGAGCAGGGAGAGTAATACGGAAAACACGTCGTTTATCAAAAATTAAACGATATAAGAGGTGATTCAGGCCTCTCGAC
This sequence comes from Triticum aestivum, assembly GCF_018294505.1. Taxonomy (NCBI): domain Eukaryota; kingdom Viridiplantae; phylum Streptophyta; class Magnoliopsida; order Poales; family Poaceae; genus Triticum; species Triticum aestivum. The sequence continues at coordinate 96,147,897 of NC_057812.1, read as the reverse complement.
AAACTGGTACGAAGCCATAGAGTCATAATCTAAATATGCAGGAGGCAACTCCATATCACCCTCACGAATGTCTATCTCAAGAAAATGAGCTAAGCGAGTTGCATAAATTCCTCCAAAGAAATCTCCATTATGTCTATTATGATGCAACCTACGAGCTACAATGGCTCCCATATGATAAGATTGGTCTCCTAACACCGCACTCCTAAGAATGCTAAGATCAGGGACACACATGTGACATGCTTCATCCTTAGCATTTATGCATCTACCGATGAAAAGAGCAAAATAATGTATAGCAGGAAAGTGAATGCTCCCTATGGTAGCCTGCGTTATATCTCTAGATTCCCCCACAGTTATACTAGTAAGAAAGTTTCTAAATTCAGATTTAGGGGGAACCCTAACACTACCCCATGATGGAAGTTTGCAAGCAGAAGTGAAATCCTCTAAGTCCATGGTATAAGATTTGTCATAGAGATCAAACATGACTGAAGGGGAATTACGCGAAGATGAATACTCAAACCTCCTCACAAAGGAACTTGTGAGATCGTGATACTGGGGGCAATTGTTAGCCTCAAAATCCTCAAGACCGGCATTGCGCAAATATGCTTTGAATTCTTCTTTAATTCCCGCACGGTTCATAAAATTTTCCGACGGCCATTCGTAAGGCCGTACTGGAGCGTCTCTTGGTGGATCCTCGTCAGCATCGCGCATAACAATCCTGGGTCCTTTCTTCTTAGAGGAACCACCTTGGAACATCTTTCTAACCATATTGTTTTTCTCTGAAAAATTCTGAAATTTTTAGTAACTTCAAACAAAAGTAAACCAACTTCAATAATATTGATAGCAACTACTCCTACAAGTGCCTAGAGCCTATATCAAGCATTAGAACCACTTGGAACCATATAAATTTGACATGCAAGCTCAAGAACATGGTCACCTATGCAACACAAATTTGCAAAGAATAAAGCACTAGAACAAAAACTAATTGGACCAATGGAGTAGTCACATAGCAAGGAACAATCTCCCCAAGCAGTTTTGCGAGAGGTGCTTTGAGCAAGGAGATCGAAAATCACAGCAAAAGTGGTTGGAACTCGTGCTTAAGTTGGTTTTTTGGGTTTGTGTGAGACAGAGGAAGAAGATAGGTGCTGGGATAAGTGGAGTAGGGCCACCGCGGCCCATGAGGTAGGGGGCGCGCCCACCACCCTCGTGTCCAGGTGGCAGCTCCTCCCGCGGTAATTTTTGCACAGTAAATCCTCAAATATTCCCGAAAAAATCATATTAAATTGGCACGGCATTCTGAGGACTTTTATTTTCGGGATATTTTTATATTGCACGGATAAGTCAGGAAACAGACAGAAAAATACTATTTTTACTTTATTTCTACTAATTAACAGAAAATAAAGAGAAGGTACAGAAGTTTGTGCTTCTAGTTTCATCCATCTCATGCTCATAAAAAAGAATCCACTAACAAGGTTGATCAAGTCTTGTTAACAAACTCATTCCGATAATCATGAAACTGGACAAATTTCGAATAACACTAAGTTACCTCAATGGGGATATGCACATCCCCTATAATAAGTATATCATATTTCTTTTTGACAGTAGGAAGAGGAAATTCAAAACCTCCAATTATAATCGATGGAATTTTTCCAATGGAGTTGATACTATGAACTTGAGGTTGTTTCCTCGGAAAGTGTACCGTATGCTCATTACCATTAACATGAAAAGTGACATTGCCTTTGTTGCAATCAATAACATCACCTGCAGTATTAAGAAAAGGTCTTCCAAGAATAATAGACATACTATCATCCTTGGGAATATCAAGAATAACAAAGTCCATTAAAATAGTAACATTTGCAACCACAACAGGCACATCCTCACAGATACCGACAGGTATAGCAGTTGATTTATCAGCCATTTGCAAAAGATACTTCAGTAGGTGTCAGCTTATTCAAGTCAAGTCTACGATATAAAGAGAGAGGCATAACACTAACACCGGCTCCAAGATCACATAAAGCAGTTTTAATATAATTCCTTTTAATGGAGCAAGGTATAGTAGGTACTCCGGGGTCTCCAAGTTTTTTTGGTATCCCCCCCTTAAAAGTATAATTAGCAAGAATGGTGGAAATCTCAGCTTCCGGTATCTTTCTTTTATTAGTAATGATATCCTTCATATATTTAGCATAAGGATTTGTTTTGAGCACATCAGTTAATCGCATACGCAAAAAGATAGGCCTAATCATTTCAGCAAAGCATTCAAAATCCTCATCATCCTTTTTCCTGGATGGTTTCGGAGGAAAAGGCATGGTTTCTGAACCCAAGGTTCCCTTTCTTTACCATGTTTCCTAGCAACAAAGTATCTTTTATCATAACATTGATTCTTTGATTGTGGGTTATCAAGATCAATAGCAGGTTCAATTTCTACATCATTGTCATTACTAGGTTGAGCATCATCATGAACATCATCATTAATATTGTCACTAGGTTCATGTTCATTACCAGATTGTGTTTCAGCATCAGACATAGAGATATCATTTGGATTATCAGGTGGTTCAGCAATAGGTTCACTAGAAGTTTGCACAGTTCTATCATTTTTCTTCTTCTTCTTTTTAGAAGAACTAGGAACATCAATATTATTTCTTTGAGAATCTTGCTCGATTCTCTTAGGGTGGCCTTCAGGATACAAAGGTTCCTGAGTCATTCTACCAGTTCTAGTAGCCACTCTAACAGCATAATCATTTTTCTTACTATTCATTTCATCAAGCACTTCTTTTTGAGCCTTAAGTACTTGTTCTACTTGAGTGGTAACCATAGAAGCATGTTTGCTAACAAGTTTAAGTTCACCTTTAATATTAGCCATATAATCACCCAAGCGTCTAATCATATAAGCATTTTCTTTTAATTGTCTACCAAAATAAGCATTGAAGTCGTCTTGCTTATACATAAAGTTATCAAACTCATCCAAGCACTGACTAGCAATTTTAGACCATGTATTTCTTCAATAGGAGGTAAATTCTTAATGTCTTCAGGTTTAATACCTTTCTCTTTCATAGATTTCTTTGCCTCTTGCATATCTTCGGAACTGAGAAATAAAATACCTCTCTTCTTCGGAGTTGGTTTAGGAATAGGTTCAGTAATTGGAGTAGGAGATGGCTCAAGAGCTGGCTCAGAAGGTGCCCAATTATTTTCATTTGTCAACATATTATTCAATAAAATTTCAGCTTCATCTGGTGTTCTTTCCCTGAAAAGAGAACCAGCACAACTATCCAGGTAATCTCTGGAAGCATCGGTTAGTCCATTATAAAAGATATCAAGTATTTCAGGTTTCTTAAGAGGATGATTAGGCAAAGCATTAAGTAACTTGAGAAGCCTCCCCCAAGCTTGCGGGAGACTCTCTTCTTCAATTTGCACGAAGTTGCATATTTCCCTCAAGGCAGCTTGTTTCTTATGAGCAGGGAAATATTTAGCAGAGAAGTAATAAATCATATCATGGGGACTACACACACAACCAGGATCAAGAGAATTAAACCATATCTTAGCATCACCCTTTAATGAGAACGAAAATATTTTGAGTATATAGAAGTAACGCGATCTCTCATCATTAGTAAACAGGGCAGCTATATCATTTAATTTAGTAAGATGTGCCACAACAGTTTTAGATTCATAGCCATAAAACGGATCAGATTCAACCAAAGTAATTATATCAGGATCAATAGAGAATTCATAATCCTTATCAGGAACACATATAGGTGAAGTACCAAAAGCAGGGTCGGGTTTCATTTTATCTCTAAGTGATTTGTTGTTCCATTTAACTAATAACCTCTTAAGCTCATATCTATCCCTGCAAGCTAAAATAGGGGCAGAAGATTCCATATCAAAAAGATAGCCCTCAGGAATAACAGGCATATTTTCATCATCACTATCATTATCGTATTCAGATTCAATAATTTCTTTTTCTCTAGCCCTAGCAATTTGTTCATCAAGAAATTCACCAAGGGGCACAGTAGTATCAGGCATAGAAGCAGTTTCATCATAAGTATCCTGCATAGCAGAAGTGGCATCATCAATAACATGCGACATATCAGAACGAATAACAGAAGCAGGTGTAGGTGTCGCAAACTTACTCATAACAGAAGGTGAATCAAGTGCAGAGCTAGATGGCAGTTCCTTACCTCCCCTCGTAGTTGAGGGATAGATCTTGGTTTTTGGATCTCTCAAGTTCTTCATAGTGTCCAGCAGATATAAATCCCAAGTAACTCAAAGAATAGAGCTATGCTCCCTGGCAATGGCGCCAGAAATTAGTCTTGATAACCCACAAGTATAGGGGATCGCAACAACTTTCGAGGGTAGAGTATTCAACCCAAATTTATTGATTCGACACAAGGGGAGCCAAAGAATATTCTCAAGTATTAGCAGCTGAGCTGTCAATTCAACCACACCTGGAAACTTAGTATCTGCAGCAAAGTGTTTAGTAGCAAAGTAATATGATAGTGGTGGTAGCGGCAACAAAAGTAGAGACAGCAAAAGTAATGTTTTTGATATTTTGTAGTGATTGTAATAGTAGCATCGAGAAAGTAAATAAGCGAGAACCAGTATATGGAAACCTCGTAGGCACCGGATCAGTGATGGATAATTATGCCGGATGCGGTTCATCATGTAACAGTCATTACATAGGGTGACACAGAGCTAGCTCCAATTCATCAATGTAATGTAGGCATGTATTCCGTATATAGTCATACGTGCTTATGGAAAAGAACTTGCATGACATCTTTTGTCCTACCCTCCCGTGGCAGCGGGGTCCTATTGGAAACTAAGGGATATTAAGGCCTCCTTTTAATAGAGAACCGGAACAAAGCATTAGCACATAGTGAATACATGAACTCCTCAAACTATGGTCATCACCGGGAGTGGTCCTGATTATTGTCACTTCAGGGTTGCCGGATCATAACACATCGTAGGTGACTATAGACTTGCAAGATAGGATCAAGAACTCACATATATTCATGGAAACATAATAGGTTCAGATCTGAAATCATGGCACTCGGGCCCTAGTGACAAGCATTAAGCATAGCAAAGTCATAGCAACATCAATCTCAGAACATAGTGGATACTAGGGAACAAACCCTAACAAAACTAACTCGATTACATGATAAATCTCATCCAACCCATCACCGTCTAGCAAGCCTACAATGGAATTACTCACGCACGGTGGTGAGCATCATGAAATTGGTGATGGAGGATGGTTGATGATGACGACATCGACGAATCCCCCTCTCCGGAGCCCCGAACGGACTCCAGATCAGCCCTCCCGAGAGGTTTTAGTGCTTGGCGGTGGCTCCGTATCATAAAATGCGATGATTTCTTCTCTCTGATTTTTTTCTCTTCGAAAGCAAATATATAGAGTTGGAGTTGGCGTCGGAGGGCATCCAGGGGCCCATGAGGTAGGGGGCGCGCCCTAGGGGGGGCACCCCCACCCTCGTGAACAGGGTGTGGGCCCCCTGGTTTTCATCTTTGGCGAGGATTTTTTATTATTTTTTCTAAGATGATCCGTGGAGTTTCAGGTCATTCCGAGAATATTTGTTTTCTACACATAAAACAATACCATGGCAATTCTGCTGAAAACAGCGTCAGTCTGGGTTAGTTCCATTCAAATCATACAAGTTAGAGTCCAAAACAAGGGCAAGTGTTTGGAAAAGTAGATACGACGGAGACGTATCAGACCACAATTTGACCAGATTTGATCAAAATACAAAAAATTGAAATAATTATTTAGTAACACTAATATTCTTGAATAATTATGTAGTAACATTAATACTTCTTGAATAAGTAGTTTGACCATAGTTTGACCAAAATTAAAAAAAACTGAAATTTGAGCATATCTTTTTTTTCTTTTGGAATTTGAGGATTCTAAAAAATTGCAAACAGGCCATAGGCTGTCAAAATCGGATGCGGAGATTTTTGTGCTGAATTTTTTGATATATTATACGTTTTTTCCGACATTGTATGCAAAAGTTATAGCCATTTTACATTTTCCATACACTTTTTGCAAAACATGTCCAAATTTAAGTTTTCAATTTTTCATAACTAGTAGGTGTAGACCTCTCGAAGGATTTTATTTTCTAAAGTTTTTATCATTTTCTTTTGATTTTTTCAAAACTGAAATGGCGATACTCGGGGCGGGGGGGTAGAGTTTGAAAATTGCCCTATAGTCCCGGTTTGTGTCTCCAACCGGGACTATAGGTCAGACACCTTTAGTCCCGGTTCATGGCACGAACCGGTACTAAAGGTTAGCCCTTTAGTACCGGTTTGTGCCACGAACTGGTACTAAAGGTGATCATGGGGCCCCGGCCTGACGCCAGCCTACCACCACCCCTTTAGCACCGGTCCGTGGCACGAACCGGTACTAAAGATTCAACACGAACCGGCATTAATGCATAGCCATTCGAACCGGCACTAATGGTGCCATTAGTACCAGGCCAAAATTGAACCGGGACTAATGTGTCTCACATTAGGTCCTTTTTATACTAGTGTTCATACATGACTTTCGGAGTTATGTCTTTTATCTTCCTTTTTGAATAAAGTGGATGAGTACATCATGGATATCTCGACTAGTTCTTGACACTGTATCCTGTAGATGCCTGATATACTTGGTATCCACTTAGAGCATCTCCAGCCGTTCGGCCCCCCAGGGCACTAAAAAGAGCGGTCTGGGGGCGAACCGGCGCTAGTTCGGCCCCTGGGGGCGACCTAGCTCCCAGTCATGCCCCCAGACGCCGCCCCCAAGACGCGGAAAATTCGAACTTGGTCGTTCCCGCTCACAAAAGACGCCACAAGTCCGGCGATCGCAAGTCACAGTTCGGCGTACAAAAAATAGAGCGGCAGAAGTCCGCGTGCGCAACACATCACTCGGCGGGCTCTGCCCCAGGCGTCGGCGGAGTTGGCGTGTGCGGGCTTGGCGGTGTCGGAGCTGCTTCTGCATTAGGCGGTGTCAGCGCGCCTTCGATGGTGTTGGGCATCGTGGAGGCGTCATCACGCGGGCTTGGTGGCGGCGGCGGCGGCGCTGTCGAGAGAAGCTGGTTCAGGATGAGGCCACGCTCCGCCAAGTACCCACGCCTTGACCTCCTTGTCGGTGTTCTGGAGCATGTCCGCTCCGCCAAGTAGGAAAGCTAGGTCGGTGTTTCTCTTCTTCGCGGCGACGTTGGTCCGGAGCAGGTCGAGCTTGACGGCGCTGCTCGACATCAACGCCGACCACCGCGCATCGGTCTTCTCTTCACGAAGGACGGCCCGGGCCTGCGCGTCGGCGAGTCAGTGCTTGATGGACTCCTACACACGAGCGGTGGCCGCGTCGGCGTATTTCCCCTTCTTGGCACCTTTATTGCCGTCCGACCGCCCTTCCGATGTGCCAGGAGTCGGCGCGTCCAGCTTGTAGGTCTCCTTGGCCTTGTCGAGCGTGCGCCGGACTTCCGCCTACTTCTCGCACTTGTCAATGCACCTGTAGACGTGGAGGTACTTGAATTCGGCGTCGCTGTTGCTCTGCCGGTACAGGGCGAACATGTGCAGCAACTGCGCGGAGGAACAAACAGTTGGTGGCGTACACGGTGAAGAGAGGCGGGAGACCGGCGTGGCATACCTGATCCTCAACGCTCGTGCCGCTCTCCGAGCGAGCCGCGACCTCTTCGACGACCCCATGCCATTTGTTGCACGCCCCCTGGATACGCCCCCAATGGTTCTCCATCGCCTTGGAGCCGCGCTGCATGTAGACGCCTTTGAAGTAGGGGTCGACGAGCTTGCGCTCGTCGAACTCGGCCTTGATGCGGTCCTAATACGTCTCGATGCTCTGGTTCGTGCCGGTGGTCGGGTCGAGGCAGACGACTTTCCATGCTTCGGCGAGGCATTCCTCCTCCTTGGACGCCCACTTGATGTGCGGGTCGCCTGACCTGGCCGCCCGCTTCTTCTTGCGCCCCTTCGCCGGAACAGGCGCCGGCTCCTCCTCCTTCTCCTCCTCCTCCTGCTTCTCCTCCTGCTCGTCCTCGCCGTAGACGTAGCCGAGCTCGCCGTCCATGCCACCGCTGAGATCCACCGTCTCGTCCTGGGTGACAAACCCGGGAGACGCGGTGGCCGCGGCCGAACCTACCGCGATGATGTCGTCCATGTCGGCCTCGGTCTCGTCGGTGTCGCCAAGGTGCGAGAAGGGCAGCAGGCCACGGCGGAGTGGGGGCGTCGGGGAGGAAGCGTAGGCAGGCGGCGAGTAGTTGTATGGAGGGTACTGCACGCCGGTGAAGGCGGGAGAGGGCATGCGCTGGGCCGGGTGTCCATGGGGGAAGGTGACGTTTGGGTTGAACCCACCGTGTGTGTCCCCGTCGGCGTAGCCCGGCGAGGGTGATCCCCATGGCTGTGGAGATCCTACGCCGTGTTGGCCCCAGGGCGCGTACTGGGCGTGGCTTCCGGGTGGATTCATCATCCCCACGCGAGTCGCCTCGGCCTCGGCTTGGTCCGCCGATGAGGCAGCCGCAGCCGCGCCCGCCGCGTTGTCGCGGGCCTTCTTGGCGATGGCCCTATTCTGCCGGTCGGCGGTGATAGCCTCCCATCGCTGAACTTCCGCCCTCCACTCGGCGCTTGACATGCCCGGTGGCTTGGTTGGTGGCGCCCTTGGCTTCCTCTCCTTCGGCTGGGCGACGGAGGCGGTCGCAGTTGCCGCCGCGCGGGGGGCGACTGATACGTCTCCGTCGTATCTACTTTTCCAAACACTTTTACCCTTGTTTTGGACTCTAACTTGTATGATTTGAATGGAACTAACCCGGACTGACGCTGTTTTCAGCAGAATTACCATGATGTTGTTTTATGTGCAGAAAACAAATATTCTCGGAATGACCTGAAACTCCACGGGAGGTCTTAGAAAAAATAATAAAAAATCCTCGCCAAATATGAAGACCAGAGGGCCCACACCCTTTCCACAAGGGTGGGGGGCGTGCCCCCTACCTCGTGGGCCCCCTGGATGCCCTCCGACGCCAACTCCAACTCTATATATTTGCTTTCGGAGAGAAAAAATGAGAGAGAAGAAATCATCGTGTTTTACGATAAGGAGCCGCCGCCAAGCCCTAAAACCTCTCGGGAGGGCTAATCTGGAGTCCGTTCGGGGCTCCGAAGAGGGGGATTCGTCACCGTCATCATCATCAACCATCCTCCATCACCAATTTCATGATGCTCACCGCCGTGCGTGAGTAATTGCATCGTAGGCTTGCTGGACGGTGATGGGTTGGATGAGATTTATCATGTAATCGAGTTGGTTTTATTAGGGTTTGATCCCTAGTGTCCATTATGTTCTGAGATTGATGTTGCTATGACTTTGCTATGCTTAATGCTTGTCACTAGGGCCCGAGTGCCATGATTTCAGATCTGAACCTATTATGTTTTCATGAATATATGTGAGTTATTGATCCTATCTTGCAAGTCTATATTCACCTACTATGTGTTATGATCCGGCAACCCCGAAGTGACAATAATCAGGACCACTCCCAGTGATGACCATAGTTTGAGGAGTTCATGTATTCACTATGTGCTAATGCTTTGTTCCGGTTCTCTATTAAAAGGAGGCCTTAATATCCCTTAGTTTCCAATAGGACCCCGCTGCCATGGGAGGGTAGGACAAAAGATGTCATGCAAATTCTTTTCCATAAGCATGTATGACTATTTATGGAATACATGCCTACATTACATTGATGAACTGGAGCTAGTTCTGTGTCACCCTATGTTATGACTGTTACATGATGAACCACATCCGGCATCATTATCCATCACTGATCCGGTGCCTACGAGTTTTCCATATACTGGTTCTCGCCTATTTACTTTCCGCTGCTACTGTTACAATCACTACAAAATACCAAAAACATTAGTTTTGCTGTCTTTACTTTTGTTGCCGCTACCGCCACTATCATATTACTTTGCTACTAAACACTTTGCTGCAGATACTAAGTTTCCAGGTGTGGTTGAATTGACAACTCAGCTGCTAATACTTGAGAATATTCTTTGGCTCCCCTTGTGTCGAATCAATAAATTTGGGTTGAATACTCTACCCTCGAAAGCTGTTGCAATCCCCTATACTTGTGGGTTATCAAGACAAATTTCTGGCGCCGTTGCCGGGGATCATAGCTCTATTCTTTGAGTCACTTGGGATTTATATCTCCTTATCACTATGAAGAACTTGAGAGATCCAAAAACCAAGATCTATCCCTCAACTACGAGGGGAGGTAAGGAACTGCCATCTAGCTCTGCACTTGATTCACCTTCTGTTATGAGTAAGTTTGCGACACCTACACCTGCTTCTGCTATTCATTCTGATATGTCGCATGTTATTGATGATGCCATTTCTGCTATGCATGATACTTATGATGAAACTGCTTCTATGCCTGATAGTACTGTGCCCCTTAGTGAATTTCTTGATGAACAAATTGCTAGGGCTAGAGAAAAAGAAATTATTGAATCTGAATACAATGATGATAGTGATGATGAAAATATGCCTGTTATTCCTGAAGGTTATCTTTTTTATATGGAATCTTCTGCTGCTATTTCTGCTTGTAGAGATAGATATGAGCTTAAGAGGTTATTAATTAAATGGAACAAAGAATCACTTAGAGATAGAATGAGACCTGACCCTACTTTTGCTACTTCACCTATATGTGTTCCTGATAAGGATTGTGAATTCTCCGTTGATCTTGATATAATTACTTTGGTTGAATCTGATCCGTTTTATGGCTATGAATCTGAAACTGTTGTGGCACATCTTACTAAATTAAATGATATAGCTGCCCTGTTTACTAATGATGAGAGATCGCGTTACTTCTATATACTCAAAATATTTCCGTTCTCATTAAAGGGTGATGCTAAGATATGGTTTAATTCTCTTGATCCTGGTTGTGTGTGTAGTCCCCATGATATGATTTATTACTTCTCTGCTAAATATTTCCCTGCTCATCAGAAACAAGCTGCCTTGAGGGAAATATACAACTTCGTGCAAATTGAAGAAGAGAGTCTCCCGCAAGCTTGGGGGAGGCTTCTCAAGTTACTTAATGCTTTGCCTAATCATCCTCTTAAGAAACCTGAAATACTTGATATCTTTTATAATGGACTAACCGATGCTTCCAGAGATTACCTGGATAGTTGTGCTGGTTCTCTTTTCAGGGAAAGAACACCAGATGAAGCTGAAATTTTATTGAATAATATGTTGACAAATGACAATAATTGGGCACCTCCTGAGCCAGCTCTTGAGCCATCTCCTGCTCCAATTACTGAACCTATTCCTAAACCAACTCCGAAGAAGAGAGGTATTTTATTTCTCAGTCCCGAAGATATGCAAGAGGCAAAGAAATGTATGAAAGAGAAAGGTATTAAACCTGAAGACATTAAGAATTTACCTCCTATTGAAGAAATACATGGTCTTAATAAACCTCCTATTGAAGAAACATATGATCTCAATTATTTATTCACTGAAGAACCTCCTGATCCCGATATCCCGACACAGGTAGTAAAGGTAAATTCTCTCTATAGATATGATAAAGCTAAAGTTCCTCCTACTAAAATTGCTAGTCAGTGCTTGGATGAGTTTGATAACTTTATGTATAAGCAAGACGACTTCAATGCTTATTTTGGTAGACAATTAAAAGAAAATGCTTATATGATTAGACGCTTGGGTGATTATATGGCTAATATTAAAGGTGAACTTAAACTTGTTAGCAAACATGCTTCTATGGTTACCACTCAAGTAGAACAAGTACTTAAGGCTCAAAAAGAAGTGCTTGATGAAATGAATAGTAAGAAAAATGATTATGCTGTTAGAGTGGCTACTAGAACTGGTAGAATGACTCAGGAACCTTTGTATCCTGAAGGCCACCCTAAGAGAATCGAGCAAGATTCTCAAAGAAATAATATTGATGTTCCTAGTTCTTCTAAAAAGAAGAAGAAGAAAAATGATAGAACTGTGCAAACTTCTAGTGAACCTATTGCTGAACCACCTGATAATCCAAATGATATCTCTATGTCTGATGCTGAAACACAATCTGGTAATGAACATGAACCTAGTGACAATATTAATGATGATGTTCATGATGATGCTCAACCTAGTAATGACAATGATGTAGAAATTGAACCTGCCGTTGATCTTGATAACCCACAATCAAAGAATCAATGTTATGATAAAAGATACTTTGTTGTTAGGAAACATGGTAAAGAAAGGGAACCTTGGGTTCAGAAACCATGCCTTTTCCTCCGAAACCATCCAGGAAAAAGGATGATGAGGATTTTGAATGCTTTGCTGAAATGATTAGGCCTATCTTTTTGCGTATGCGATTAACTGATGTGCTCAAAACAAATCCTTATGCTAAATATATGAAGGATATCATTACTAATAAAAGAAAGATACCGGAAGCTGAGATTTCCACCATTCTTGCTAATTATACTTTTAAGGGAGGGGGGATACCAAAAAAACTTGGAGACCCCGGAGTACCTACTATACCTTGCTCCATTAAAAGGAATTATATTAAAACTGCTTTATGTGATCTTGGAGCCGGTGTTAGTGTTATGCCTCTCTCTTTATATCGTAGACTTGACTTGAATAAGCTGACACCTACTGAAGTATCTTTTGCAAATGGCTGATAAATCAACTGCTATACCTGTCGGTATCTGTGAGGATGTGCCTGTTGTGGTTGCAAATGTTACTATTTTAATGGACTTTGTTATTCTTGATATTCCCAAGGATGATAGTATGTCTATTATTCTTGGAAGACCTTTTCTTAATACTGCAGGTGATGTTATTGATTGCAACAAAGGCAATGTCACTTTTCATGTTAATGGTAATGAGCATACGGTACACTTTCCGAGGAAACAACCTCAAGTTCATAGTATCAACTCCATTGGAAAAATTCCATCGATTATAATTGGAGGTTTTGAATTTCCTCTTCCTACTGTCAAAAAGAAATATGATATACTTATTATAGGGGATGTGCATATCCCCATTGAGGTAACTTAGTGTTATTCGAAATTTGTCCAGTTTCATGATTATCGGAATGAGTTTGTTAACAAGACTTGATCAACCTTGTTAGTGGATTCTTTTTTATGAGCATGAGATGGATGAAACTAGAAGCACAAACTTCTGTACCTTCTCTTTATTTTCTGTTAATTAGTAGAAATAAAGTAAAAATAGTATTTTTCTGTCTGTTTCCTGACTTATCCGTGCAATATAAAAATATCCCGAAAATAAAAGTCCTCAGAATGCCGTGCCAATTTAATATGATTTTTTCGGGAATATTTGAGGATTTACTGTGCAAAAATTACCGCGGGAGGAGCTGCCACCTGGACACGAGGGTGGTGGGCGCGCCCCCTACCTCATGGGCCCGCAGTGGCCCTACTCCACTTATCCCAGCACCTATCTTCTTCCTCTGTCTCACACAAACCCAAAAAACCAACTCAAGCACGAGTTCCAACCACTTTTGCTGTGATTTTCGATCTCCTTGCTCAAAGCACCTCTCGCAAAACTGCTTGGGGAGATTGTTCCTTGCTATGTGACTACTCCATTGGTCCAATTAGTTTTTGTTCTAGTGCTTTATTCTTTGCAAATTTGTGTTGCATAGGTGACCATGTTCTTGAGCTTGCATGTCAAATTTATATGGTTCCAAGTGGTTCTAATGCTTGATATAGGCTCTAGGCACTTGTAGGAGTAGTTGCTATCAATATTATTGAAGTTGGTTTACTTTTGTTTGAAGTTACTAAAAATTTCAGATTGTTTCAAAAAATTGATGAGGAGATTATTGAGGGGCTCATCAAGCCAAAGCTCAAAGGAAAAGGCACCTAAGCCTAAGTATAATTTGCCACGCACCGCGGAGATTCGGGCGTGTGAATGGCCTTCTGTAGATTTCTTGAGAGCAGCCGGTATCTATGAAGATTTTCATGAATTGGCCCACAATGCAGGCCTCACCGCTTTCCTCCACGACCAATGTGATCAGTATCTCTTACTCACAAATACCTTTGTGCAAAACTTTTATTTTCATCCTAGGAACTCACCACCTAAGGTGGAATTTCATTTATATGATGAGCCTAAGGAGATGTCACTTTATGATTTCTGTCGGATTTGTTTAGTCCCTTTTGAGGGCAAGACAGAAGAACCACATCATGATGATGTGGCTGGGTTTATTGATAATATCACTGTAGAAGAAACCAGGAAGGTTTCCGATGCACGAATCACTAGCATACATTTTCCTGTTTTGCGTTACTTTGCATTATTTGCTAGTCGTTGTTTAATTGGATGCGGAAATTCTGGAAACCTTAGTATCCCTGATTTAATTATTTTGCTCCAAGGTTTATATAATGATAACACTTTTAGTTTGGGCGGTATTATTGCTAGACGGTTAAATATGAACCGTACTAAGGGTCCCATCTTTGGAGGCATTTATGCTACACGCCTAGCAGCACATTTTAACATACCTATTAGGCATGCTGAGAAGGAAGAAAAAGTGCTACCCTGTGTTTATCTAGATCATAAAAGTATGGTGGCACATGATTTTATTGTTAAAAATAGGGGAGGGGAGCTTAGATATCAATTGTTCTTTAAGAAACATCATCCTGAGACTATTACCTTGCCGGCTCCTTCTTTGTTTGATTTGACTGCAGGCACGTACCTTGTTCCATTGACAGCTATTCACGCCTACCGAAACCCTGCACCAGTCGAGGAGCCAGAACAGGAACCACAAGACGAGCCTCCACGACAATCTGTTTATTCTTGGGATCTAGGGATGACTGTCAGTCAGTGGCAGTCAGAGTCTTCTTCTTCATCACAGTATGATCCCAACTATTCCTCTTCATCACAGTACGACCCCAAAAACTATTATTATGGATATCCGCCAGGTCAGCCGTAGCCATAGACCAACTTAGGCCAAAAGCCTAAGCTTGGGGGAGTACATATTTCTCACTGACATTACATTTATGCTCACACACACTCATTGCTAGATGTCTGTGCTCATACTTTTTCATTGTAATATCCATGCTAATTTATTTTCTTTTTTCTGCTTTCTTCTTGTGTGTTTGTTAAACCTTAAGCAAAACCAAAAAAAATTAGTAGTAGTTTATTTTTCTGCTGTAGTAGTAATAATTAAAAAGAAAACCCAAAAATATTTCTCGTTCTTCTTTTGCTTGTTGGGAGCTTTCCCGTGTAAATAGTTTTATTTATTTTCTTTTATTTGAGGGTCAGTAGGAGAAGACCATAATTAAATTGTTGAAGTGACTCTTATATGCATTATTGTTGATTTAACCAAGAGCCCATATTGCTTTGTCTTCTCCTCTTTATTGAATGCTCGCAGATTCCAGCTCAGTCCAATGCACGTACACTCTTATTATTATTCACACCATTCGGTCGTGCAAGTGAAAGGCAATTATGATGATATATGATGGACTGACTGAGATGAGAAAAGCTGGTATGAACTCGACTTCTTTTATTTTTTAAATATGATGAGTCCCTCGTTCTTGATTCAGCTTATTATGAATAAACATGTTTGCAATGAAAATTAGAGATCATAGTTGCTTGTGTCATGCTTGATTAGCTATGAGTTATAATGATTTATCTTGTATGCCAACATGCTATTGAGATGATTATGATGTGGTATGATGGGGTGGTATCCTTCTTTGAATGATTTAAGTGACTTGACTTGGCACATGTTCACACATTTAGTTGAAACAAAATCAACATAGCCTTCACGATATTTATGTTCATGGTGGATTATATCCTACCCATGCTTGCATCCAATGTTTATTAATTTTAATGCATGTACATGGCTGTTGTCGCTCTCTAGTTGGTCACTTTCCAATATTTTGCTAGCCTTCACTTGTACTAAGCGGGAATACTGCTTGTGCATCCAATCCCTTAAACCCCAAAGTTATTCCAGATGAGTCCACTATACCTTCCTATATGCGGTATCTACCTGCCGTTCCAAATAAATTTGTATGTGCCAAACTCTAAACCTTCAAATAAACATTCTGTTTTGTATGCTTGAATAGCTCATGTATCAACAAAGGTTGTCCTTATCTTCCGTGTTAGGCGGGTTATTCTCAAGAGGAGTGGACTCCGCTCCTCACTCACGAGAAAATGGCTGGTCACCGGGATGCCTAGTCCCATGCTTTATGCAAACTAAATGAGAATTAATTGCAAACAAAACTCCCCCTAGGACCTGATGTATGTTGGAGGCACTCGTTGTTTCGAGCAAGCCATGGATTGATGCTTGTTGGTGGAGGGGGAGTATAAACCTTACCATTCTGTTTGGGAACCGCCTATAATGTGCTTAACATGGAAGATATCGTCATCTCTTAGTTGGTACGTTGACAATGAAAGTATACCGCTCAAAATACAATTTATCTCTATTTCAAAACTGAGCTCTGGCATCTCTACGAATCCCTGCTTCCCTCTGCGAAGGGCCTATCCATTTACTTTTATGTTGAGTCATCACCCTCTTATTAAAAAGCACTAGCTGGAGAGCACAGCCGTCATTTGCATTCATCACTATTAATCTATGTTGGGTATGACTATGATTAGATCTCTTTTACCATGAATTACAATGTCTAGTCAGTCCTTGATCTTTAAAGGTGCTCTGCATTTATGTTTTGCAGTCTCAGAAAGGGCTAGCGAGATACCATCTTATTATATCATATTATGATTGTTTTGAGAAAGTGTTGTCATCCGAGATTTATTATTATGACTTGCTAGTTCATTATGCTATTGATATGAGTAATTATGAGACCTGAGAATTATTGCAAGTGTGGTTAGTTATGATCTATGCTGAAAACTTGAATGCTGGCTTGACATAGTTACAACAACAAGAGCAAACAAAGTTTGTATAAGTTTTTCTTTCTTTCAGTTTGTCAACTGAATTGCTTGAGGACAAGCAAGGTTTAAGCTTGGGGGAGTTGATACGTCTCCGTCGTATCTACTTTTCCAAACACTTTTGCCCTTGTTTTGGACTCTAACTTGTATGATTTGAATGGAACTAACCCGCACTGACGCTGTTTTCAGCAGAATTACCATGATGTTGTTTTATGTGTAGAAAATAAATATTCTCGGAATGACCTGAAACTCCACGGGAGGTCTTAGAAAAAATAATAAAAAATCCTCACCAAATATGAAGACCAGGGGGCCCACACCCTTTCCACGAGGGTGGGGGGCCCCTAGGGCGCGCCCCCTACCTCGTGGGCCCCCTGGATGCCCTCCGACGCCAACTCCAACTCTATAGATTTGCTTTCGGAGAGAAAAAAATAAGAGAGAAGAAATCATCGCGTTTTATGATACGGGGTCGCCGCCAAGCCCTAAAACCTCTCGGGAGGGCTGATTTGGAGTCCATTTGGGGCTCCGGAGAGGGGGATTCATCGCTGTCGTCATCATCAACCATCCTCCATCACCAATTTCATGATGCTCACCGTCATGCGTGAGTAATTGCATCGTAGGCTTGCTGGACGGTGATGGGTTGGATGAGATTTATCATGTAATCGAGTTAGTTTTATTAAGGTTTGATCCCTAGTATCCATTATGTTCTGAGATTGATGTTCCTATGACTTTGCTATGCTTAGTGCTTGTCACTAGGGCCCGAGTGCCATGATTTCAGATCTGAACCTATTATGTTTTCATGAATATATGTGAGTTCTTGATCCTATCTTGCAAGTCTATAGTCACCTACTATGTGTTATGATCCGGCAACCCCGAAGTGACAATAATCGGGACCACTCCCGGTGATGACCATAGTTTGAGGAGTTCATGTATGCACTATGTGCTAATGCTTTGTTCCGGTTCTCTATTAAAAGGAGGCCTTAATATCCCTTAGTTTCCAATAGGACCCCGCTGCCACGGGAGGGTAGGACAAAAGATATCATGCAAGTTCTTTTCCATAAGCACGTATGACTATATACGGAATACATATCTACATTACATTGATGAACTGGAGCTAGTTCTGTGTCACCCTATGTTATGACTGTTACATGATGAACCACATCCGGCATAATTATACATCACTGATCCGGTGCCTACGAGTTTTCCATATACTGGTTCTTGCTTATTTACTTTCCGCTGTTACTGTTACAATCACTATAAAATACCAAAAACATTACTTTTGCTGTCTTTACTTTTGTTGCCGCTACCGCCACTATCATATTACTTTGCTACTAAACACTTTGCTGCAGATACTAAGTTTCCAGGTGTGGTTGAATTGACAACTCAGCTGCTAATACTTGAGAATATTTTTTGGCTAACCTTGTGTCGAATCAATAAATTTGGGTTGAATACTCTACCCTCGAAAGCTGTTGCAATCCCCTATACTTGTGGGTTATCAGCGACGTACTTCTTCTGTGGCATGGCGGCCAACTGGGAGGCGAGCGGGAGGAAGAAAGAGTATGGAAGGGAAGTGGGGGAAAAGCGGGAAGAAACGGCGGGAAGAGGCGCTCGACTCGCCGACAGGGCGGACCCACGCGCCCTTTTCGCTTGTGCCGGCGCCCCAGGCGCCCCTCAGGGCGCCGGGTTCGTCCTGGGTCCGCCGGCACCAGTTTCGGCCCGAGCCCGCGAAAAACGGGCTTCTGGAGGCGCGACTGGGCCGTTTTTTCGGCGCCGGCGCGGCAAAAACGCCTAGGGAAGGCCTGTTAGGGGCGCGGCTGGAGATGCTCTTAATATTCATATATTACCCCTTAACGAAAATTTTACATCGTGACACCGAATTCCTGAAGTTGGCAAAAGGTGACATCCATGGAGTACACCATGCCAACATGTCTTGTCAGTTTCACGCAACATGACAGTGACTCTAGTGCTGACATTTTTACATCCTAAAAATCATTTTTTTTACCATGTAATGGGGATATGGTTTATGCATTTTGAAATAAAAGCCAGTGGCGGTGCCAGGAATTCGTTCATGTGTAGTCAATTCAAACTTGTGTAGTCATATGTACGTACTTGTGATTTTCTCTACATGATATATACTCATTGTATGATGTTCTTGCCAAAAAGCTGTGTAGTCATTTGACTGCACAGCTCATGCATGGCTTCACCACTGATAAAAGCTACGGAGTATATAAGAAGGAACGGCGGAGACACTTGAGCAGATAAGAGAATATGAAAGTGCTCAGAGAGCATGTTACTACAAACCAAACAGCCATCAATTATTTACTTTCCATGGGTACTGTAGCATGGAGCTACAGTCATCTTACTTAGATCTTCAGTGCATCGGCAATTCTTGGTCCTCGGCCTCCAGCGTAATGTTCATGGTGCAACACTAACAAGTCCTTGGCCTTCATTTTCCTGTATTGTGCCGATTGCTCCTCACTTAACAGATGAGCTATCGGCCCGATCTCTTGCTCGGGATCCACACCATAGAACATGGCCACTGATATCCTCTCTTTATCGGCATTAGTCACAACTCTATGCATTGGCCCCCTGAAGATCCCGTTGGTCATTATCTGCACGAGCCACGAGAAATGGTCAGGCGAAAGTCATCAAGAAACAGGAACTTCATATGGGAGAAAATTACTGGAGGTTCAGAGATGGTCACCTCCATTGTAAGACCAATGTTGATCAGCAAGGTGTGGTCACACGCAGCTGGAACATTGTACCAGGTTCCATCTCTAAGATATTGCAGCCCTGCGACGTCTTTGTCCATGAGGAGAACCGTGAGAGCAGGGAAATCGGCGTGAGGCTTGATGCCCAGGACAAGATCAGGTCTTGGACATGGAGGGAAGTGGTTGAATCTAGCAAAAGTGGGGGCGTTGCTGTTAAATTGATTAACAAGGCAGTCTTCATCAAGCTTCAAAATCTTGGCCATTGCCCGAAGGATGTCGCTTTTGATTCTCTTGCACTTCAATGCATACTCATGTAGATTATCCCTGCCAATAACACGCAAATAGTCCAGTCAATTACTAATGTCGATTTTATTTCTGTAGCTCATGACTCCATGTCAGTCTACATCACTCAAGACATAAATAAGCAAAGGAAGTCTTTTCTACAAAACAGACAACAATGAAAGATCCGTTTAAACAAAAGTACCAGAAAATATTGTATCCCTGATAGATTACCTGAAAGATTTGGGATGTGTAGGCCAATGGGCAAGGTTTCTCCCACCCTCTGGCTCAACTCTAAGGTGCAGTCGATCAGACCAGTCCAATCTCTGATCTTGAGTCCTCACCTGGTCATTTCCATACCCTTCTACCTGGAAATGCTTGCCATCTATCAGGTTGCTGCATTTCTTCTTCTCTTCGAGCGGCAGGTGAAAAAATTCCCTTGATGCGGTCATCACAGAATCCATCATAGAGGCCTCCATTCCATGGTTAGAAATCTGGTCACATAGGCTGATGCGTGTTACAGAAATATAGCAAGTGCACCATGAACGAAAAATGCAAAAAAAAAAAAGAGTAAATCTTAGGAACAAGAAATTCGAGAACGGAGTAATAAAGAAACTCACCTGGAAGAATCCCCAGGTCTTCAGTGCCGACAGCAGCTTGGCGGCTTCCTCAGGATCGTTGGATGCAGACAGCAGGCCAAGATCGATTGTTGGGACGGGCTCCGGCATCTCGGCACCAGCAAGGTTGCCACCAAGCAGTTCTTGCTCTCTGAGCAAGTACTGGCTCGGTGGTTCTTGCATGTTGGCAGCCAGTTGCTGCACTGAATTCGGCAGCCTCCATGACTCATCAGCCATTGGAGTTCTTGGATATTTCTCTGCTGATCCTGGTGCTCTGTCTCCTTCGTTGTTGGCTCTCTTCAAGGAAGATGTTGCCCTACGCAAGATGTAGTTGCCTTCGTCTCAGTCCCATCTCACTACACATTGTCATCAATAAGTAAGGACAGTCACCAACCACTACAACAAACACCAAAAAGATCAGAGTGATGATGGCTACTCCTTTTTTCTCAAGAAGAAACCTAATAAGCCAAAACAAACTATATAAGAAGACAAGCAGGGGGGACAGAGATAACTTGGCATGTGTTGGCATGCATTACTCTGATTCGCAAGTTTGTAATTTTCACTAATTGCCAATTGGTAGTTGGTGACTGGCGTACAGGAGCCACCAAGCCAGTATGTGGTTCCTGAGCAAGACCGCCTTTACGTGGCCTGTTCCGAGATGCCTGAGCTGATCCCAATCATTGAACTCAGCAGTCTGACTGCCCCTGGTAACAGCCCTGATGATGAGGCTGTAAAGATGCAGTACGCCTTGGAGAACTGGGGCCTCTTCCCATTAAGTTTGTCCTGATCAATTCTTTGTGTTATTTTTTATCAGTCGGATAGAGTTGTGATTGATCTTTACCTATTCTGGTGGACATGGAATAGAGCCAAATTTTCTCGGTGAGATGATGAAACTGTCGCAAGCTCTCACTGGAAGAAAAGCAGAAGTACGGGAACGACATAGTCGTATCAGAGAAGCAGACCCTGGACTGGTGGTGACCGGCTGTACCTCTAGCCGAACCGGAGTCCCGGACAATAGACCACACATCCTCCTTTCAGGTACCTTTAAGGCCTTTAACAGGAATCCAGGATCAATACGCATGATTTAAAAAGTTTACTAATGAGTAGCCATTGAATAATTCTGATCACTCAGTTTTCTTCAGAAATGCTCTGTGTGAGTACACAGTCAGGTGAAGGGAGATTGCCAGCCTTGTCCTCAGGCACCTGCCCGAGATGCTTGATTTACATGAGGATCAGGCCCAGTTTTCAATCGTCATCGATTGAAGAGAATGCCATCACCCTCACTGTCCCAAGCCGGACCAAGTCTTAGGCCTGAAGCCCCACACTGATGCCACTGTGAATCTGTGATCACAGTTGTGTTTATCGATGATAACGTCAGTGGGCTCCAAGTGCAGGAAAATGGCTTCTGGTACAAAGTGCAAATAGTTCCGAATGCATTACTTGCGAACACAGGAGATACAATGGAGGTACGTGTGTGTGCAGGAAGTTTCTTTCAACAATCTGTTGTTCCTTACAGAAATGGTTTATGTTTAAACTTACTGATTAGAATGCGCTATATATTGATACTTTTGTGTCATCGTATGCCACGAGCAGGCCACTTCATCTCTTTCAGCTCAAGTGTTACCCCCTTGCTCTACATTATCTTCTTACTGTGTTAAGTTTCTGCTTCAGAAAGCTACTTCCAATCCAGTCTATTTGTTGATGAGCATGCTGACTAAACAAACGCAATTGCTGAATTCAGCGTCAGTCGATTCTGCACAGAGCACCAAAGCGACAACGGGAAAGCCGTGGCCGTGGGTGGGGAGGGGGATGAATGGGGGTTAAAGGGACGGCCGTGGCGGTGGAGGCGCGGCAGCGACGCCGGCCGAGGGTGACCGAGGACGGCGGTTGCCGGTGGCTGCGAGCGGGTCGACAGTAGAGGAGGCTGCTGACAACAGGGACGAAGGGGGAAATTGACTCGTCCCAATCTAGGCAACTGATAGTGTTAAATCAAGCTCGATCCATACCTCAGGGAGTCCCCCCGCATGGAGGGGGGCGTTTCCTCGGCGAGTCCGGCGGCAGGCTCTCCTCGGCCGCCCCCCGCCTCGGTTCCCGGCGATCCCTGCACCGCGCCTCCGCTCGACTTCGCCGGACGGCAGTGGGCGCAGTGGACAGGACGACCAACAGTCCAACACAGAGCACAACGGGGGAGAAACGGGTTTGCTGTCGCCGACCTCTACGGGCGGATCGGCCCCTGGGCAGCTGGACCGGCTGCTACGAGCTGAATCCGGCCCACGACGAAAATTTCGACAGCCCCCGGTATATGGATGGGGATGGGGTAAAGGCAGAGAGGGGGGACGGCACGGGGCGTGGGGTTTCCCTCCGGGCCCACCCGCAGGGACACATGGCGGCCCAGTTTTTTCCCTCTTATTACACAAGGGAGGGTTTTTTTCAAAAAATAAAAGGGAGGCTTTTTCTTGCAGAATTTTAGTACTCCGGGCAAAATTTATGGAAATTTTGAAAACGTCGGTTCAAATTTGTTTTAATTTTAGAAAAATGGTTGCCATGCTCAAAACAGGGCTTCACCGGAAACCGCACCGGCCTGCGTACTCTTTGATTTTTGTAGAATCTTTCGAGGAAAAAAGCCCGCGGCGACGGCTTCGGTTGCGCGATCATTGTAAGAGGGCATGGCATATTTACCAGCACGGTTACTTAAGGGAAACATCAGCACTGCGTAGCAAAGCCAACATATTTGGTACTCAATTCCAGAGCTGGAGTCAACAAATTTTGCTCATTCTTCAAATATTTACAGCGCTACCAACAACAACAAAAAAACAGTGGCACCGTTATGTACGCAAGTCCGTCCCAGAAGGAACAAGCAAAGGCGTCGGTCGCGCTCTCCCTTCCTTCTCTACATATCGTGCGACCGGCTGCCTTTGTGTCGGCTAGCATCTCTCGAAGATCTTGTAAAGCTTGTCTAGAGAAGCAATCTGCATAGGTTCAAAATTACAGCTCAATATCAGTGTGTTGATGCCGCGTCATCTATAAAAAAAAAGGTATTTCACACACTTCTAGTGGTTGCACTTGAAGCCAGGCCATTCTTTTTTATTACTCGCTGTCGAAAGTTGGACTGCCTATGTTGGTATGCCTACTCGGAACAATGTCGCGTGTAATGTGGCTTGGTGATTGTTTGGGGGAAAAAATACATTGAGCAGTGTAAATAGACAGCAGTGCAGTAACAGACTATGGTGCGAGCATAAGCACAAGACTGAACTGAAGCACCAAACGTAAAGGACAACTGAAGCGGGGTGGGGAGGGAACCTGGACGAATGTTCCGTCTGTTGCCATCGACTTAGGGGGCTTGAGGAAAAGTCGCATGGACGGGAACAAGACGTGCTGGATGGTCCACTCGCGTTGAGCCCATGCCGCCTCTGCTTCCGCAAGCAGCTCTTGGTCGATGTCATCTTCCTCTGTAATGCAATATATGTTTAGCCCCAATGGCAATTAACTCTGAATGAATATCTAGCTGCAGCATCATATATAATGGATATATTCTTTAGTATGTCTATTTCAGTGTCATGTCATCTTGGCGGTTAATGGGAAGCGAAGTGGGAGAAACTGCGGATTCTGTTACCTACTAGGGTGTAACACTAAGCATATATGTTCTTCATGCACTTTAATGGGTATACAACTATAGAATACAGATACCCAACAAGCTCACCTGTACTTGTTAAATCGTTATCAGCCTGTCCAGCACTTTCCATGGAATCTTTATTTTTCTTGTATAATCGAATGCCTTTGCCAGATGGATTTGGAAGGATGGGAGGATGAAGCGCATAGAAGTTTCCAATAGCAGCTGCTGCCGTTCTGAAGCACTCTTTCTCAACGTCCCAGGCAATCTATTATAAGATGGTAATCACTAAAAATCAGGACTGCCAGTTTGCATAACTAAAGTAAAATCTGAAACAAAATATATCATAAAGCAACAACTCCCGAATTCCGAAACAACTTAAAATATGAATAAGAAACAGAAGTTACTCGCGGCCAGCTAGCTGCCATATCTACATGAAACACCGAAATTAAATTTTGAACACGATATCAGCCTGAAAACCTACTTGCCATCGCCTCAGCAGGGAATGGATAATCAAATATCATGACCAAATTTAAAATACCATATGTAATGAACGCAACAGCATAATAAAAGGAAACCTACATCATTTCCTAGAGTCAACATGAACTCTGGAAGGTGATCCATATCAGGGGTGTACTGATCAAGTACAACAGGAAGTCTGGTCAGGTTGCCACCTTGATCAATGTGAATAGAGAAGTACTCATTAATCATCTCAGCATTTTCTTTTAGTATCTCAGTGTTCACCTGCAAACAAGCACTATCTTCATCAACAGAGCGATGCTACATGAATCAAACGATTGAGCCGTATTACAAGAATCAAGAAACAGAAACAATATGCAGGTGGACAAATAAAAAACTTACATCTGTTCTATCACCTACAAGATCAACTATGACTCGAGGAATTAAGAAAATAACTTACTTCTGCAATTTCTAGTTTCTCCTTCTCATTTACATCACTCATTGACTCGTCATCTTTCAGTGCCATTGTCAGCAACTCCAGAAGCGGAGCAGGTTCACTGAGCTGTATAGCATTGAAGTTCCCAAAACGGCACAAGGCTTGTTGGTACATGAGTTCTTTGCTGCATCACGAGCTGAATCATCAATATCACATAGTACAGAAAAGAAAACAATGCAATATTTGGAAGAGGTGCTTATTAGGCATTCAACTGGATGTGATATGAATGGATAGCAGTTTGATGGTGGTGTGCGCAAGCAATATTGTTTGTGTGCACATGCATTTGCAAATATGTACAGGTAACTGGGGTATCGGTTACCTTCAAAGAGCTATGTCAGATATTAGAAGAAAAAATCTAGCTTAAATAAGAGATATAAGGCATGGAAGAGTAAGACTAGTCATCAATGTAATGTATAGAGTTTACCTAACATTTACCACATTGACAAGGTATAAGAGGGTATTGTGTTGTATCAAAGCGAAAACTTCATCGGCAACTCCAACATATGTGCAATTCTTAACAATATCGAAAAGGCCTAGCAGAAATACATAAATCATCAGTCTACAAAAATGGAGACAGATTCAGACATCACAGGTTAAGATGAGCTCACCAGGATGTAAGTTAGAATTTATTTCTGTAACAAGCTCATGGCGACTGGACAAATCACTAGCATCTTTTGGATTTCTTCTTGATCTTACAATATTTCTTGGAAACCATATACAAACAGAAGAAAAAAATCAGCCACAGTAAAAAAATAGCGAATCACTGTACTCCCTTCTTCAAATAGAATTTATGAATTGGCAACCAATGTAGAAAAAGGTCCAGCACTCGCAACTTAACCAGAGTTATAGACTTGTAGCATGTAAACAGCATGAATCATTAAATCCTCACATGAGGAAAGGCAAACAACAGGTACTTAGTGCACAATTTGATGCGCATGCAGAAAAAATTCAGGGAGCACAAACAGATGACCAAATAAGACAGCATAAAAAATACAGAAAGTGGTGACCGGTGTCAACTTGCTAATGAAGATCATACCTTACGGCAACAAGGTCAGATTTCTTTTCAAGATTTGAAGTTTGACCTTGCCAATAGGTGTGCAACCTTCCAGATGGATCGCGTGGATCTGTTCTGACCATTTGGCTCACAGGAATCTTTTGAGATTTTTCTCCTACAGTATAATATAATTATACTAAAGATTATTCGCTGGATGGTGGTGGTTTCACACGCCCTTTACTAGATAGCTCAATAATACAGAGTTAAGTAATGTGATGTAGCAGTATAGTGTACTTATGAAACATTTTAGCTTGAAATATGCATATGGTATATGCTACATACCAGTAGGCGTGCTGACTTCGGTACCCTTGTCCTTTCGTGTGTTAGCTTGAGTAAGTGCTGAAGAGTTTAGTGCCTGCAATTCACATGGAACAAGCATCACTAATGTGCACAAAAGTTTACATCAAAATATAAAATACACATGCACATAGTTTTTATAACTGAGATAGCTAAAGTTCATCTGCAAATTAAATTTCTTTTAATTTGCATTCAAAGAGCCAAATAATATAACAATCTACTCTGAAGGGGCAAGTTTTTGATAAGTCAATTTCCCAGGAGAGCAAGTTTTTGAGAAAATGACAACATACGAATTTCAGCATGACTTTCTGCAAGTGTTTATGTATATTTGAAAATTGATGCACTATGCAACTGGTAGTAGCTTTTGAACAGATACACTGTCTCTAAAGATAGAGGTAAGCAACCATATGAACACTTAAAAACTGATCTCCAGCAACTGTCGCTCCATATCAACTGTGATGAGTCATGAGACACAACAATAACAGACCAAGTATCTGTGAGTTTATGTAAGCATGAACATATGAATAACCTGAGTTTGGAATATCCTTGTGTTATTACAGTTCATCAGTTTTTCCTCGATGGCATCTTTAATTTTTTCAATAATGCGCTCTTGATTTAAGAGGCTAACCTGCAAGACAGAAGGAATCACTGAAATCATTTGTTCTCTAATTTAAAAATTGCAGAGATGTTGGACACCAGGCTCAGATTTTGCCAAAAAATACCTCCTTTTTGGTTGGATGTATATTGACATCCACATGTTCTGGTGGAAGATTGATGGACATGTATATGAAGGGTTTGGATGCTTGAGGCAGTATTGCAGAGTACACGAATTCAGTAGCTCTTTTCAAAGAAGTGCAGTCTACAAGTCTATCTGAAGAGGAGATATGGACAGTTATAGGATAAAGCAAACAAGGAACAGCCATGATAATAGAGAAACAATACATTACTAATTCACTGACAGAAAATACATGACAGTTCAATCACAGTGGATGCATCATTTAAAACTTTGTTGGTCTTACAAAATTATTTTTTTAAAGATATCCCCTTGTTCATCGAAAATATGTGAACAAGATGTGGCCAGATTACTCTGATCAGAGTTACATAGCATCTTAACATGAGTATTTACATGGGTATCGCAATACATTTTTAGTGCATATGTAATCAACTGAATTTACTTACGGAGGAAAAGGCTCTAAAAAATTACTAGTGCCTTGTAATTTGTATACCATTTATGAAAAGAATCATAGTAGTCTTTTTTGCCACATAATTTGCATTTGAGATGAAACCATCCATCTTGAATATTTCATCTACAGCATTCTCATCTGAAACCTGTATTTCCATCAGATCACGAACAACCGAAGCCCCATAGACATTCCTAATAGCATCTAGCCTTGAAGACGTGGTCCCACTGTGAACATCTGCTCTATTGGCTCCATGCTGTGACAGAGGAGGAGGCAAATGTCACCTTCTTAAAACTCATGAGAAAACAATAGACAGCTATATTTACCTTTCTACAAGAGAGGTTCACATTGATGTGATGGACTGCAAATCGACTGATGAAGTCCACTATCTTTGGATAGTCGTCATTGGAGTTCTGCAGTGTTTTCCTACGAGCTACCATATTGTAGAATAAATTTTCAACCTGCATATTAAGATTTTTTTTCTTGTAAAAATCGCAATAAATATCCAATAGAGCAATAGTACTATGCAAAGTTGCAAACTCACCATGACTTGAGTTCCTTTAACCGCAGCGCAGGGCTTCGGGTCATTCTCCATTACTCCATCCCTATAAGAAACTCTGACAAGAAAACATGATAATAACAATCATTAACAAACGACTCTAGAGTCAAGCAGAAGGATTTAAAGTTGCTCATGGACTGACCTGTAGCCATGCAGTTGGCCTTCTGTTATTGTTGTCACCGTAACATGGCCAACATAAGTCATACTGGCCAAAGCCTCCCCTCTGAACCCCATGGACTTTATTGTTTGTAGGTCCTCATATGCAGACAACTTTGAGGTAGTATGTCTCTCACACAATATTGGCAAGTCCTCACACTGTGAAAGTTTACCAAGTTAGCTGACAAAATGGTATGGGATGCTCAATAAATATTCTGAATATGACCAACTCTTCAAATACCCAACAATCAATACTGTAATCATATAGTAGTACCCTGCAGACGCCTAGGCCCTCCCCCTTTATAGCACAAGACAAGCCCAGTTCGTAGTATCATAGACAACTACATGCTGCCTAAGACAATTAGCACTAAAAATCTCAAATGGCCTGTTAGTATAGGTGTGCCCTCATTTGCCCATGGCATAGCAGCCCCTATGCAGTTTTTTACTGCCCGAGTCAGAACAAACAGACACAGATCCAGTGCAGAAAATCGCCAATACCAAAATTGCCAATCATCCGCCTACATGGCCCTGTACGCACTAAGGATTAACAGCTCGTAATCAACAGAAATCACGGTTAACAACTCGCATTTGAAGGATTTTGGCACTAGCAGGCGCCCGCGGAAGCAGCAAGGGTTCAGGGGGTGGGGGGGTTGGGTCCGGGGTTTAGGGTTTAGGAAGCGAGCGTACCCGGATGCCGTGGCCGTCGTCGGAGACCTGGATGAGCTTGAGGCCGCCGTCCTTGACGGTGACGGAGACGGTGGAGGCGCCGGCGTCGATGCTGTTCTCGACGAGCTCCTTCACCGCCGACGACGGCCGCTGGATCACCTCCCCCGCGGCGATGCGGTTCACCACCGACTCCTCCAGCCGCCGGATGCGGGGCGGGGCCCCGCCGCGCGGCGCCGGGTCGTCGGCCTCCATGGCCGCCGCGGGCCGAGGAGGTGGGGAATGGGGAGGGGAGGGAGGTTCCGCCGATTTTGGTATTCGCGCGCGCGACACTGATTATTGCTCGCCTTATTTCGGTATTTTTTCTGCATCATAATCATCGATTCGTTATACTCCCACCATCTCAACTTTTCATCTAGACCGCAAGATTTTCATCCAAGAGCCCAAAACAGATCCGCACTATTCATCTTCTTCCTACCTTCCTTCTTCCTTCTCACGCTCGCCCCCAGCATGTCCTGCCCCAACCGCCGGACTCCACCACCTGCGGCTGGCGCGCACTACCGCGCACCGCCTTGCCTCCCCGCCCTTCCCTCAACCTCCCCCACTGTCGTTGTTGGCCATCCCTCTGAGTGTTGCATCGGTGAACAATTCCGGCGATCCCCTTGCACCCACGCACCCCTAAGATAGATAGCGAGCTTGCTACTTCCAGGCGAACCTGCACCTCCACATCTCTAAGAGAGAGAGTGGGGCTTCTACTTCTTCGGACAGGTTGCTTCTTCTCCGACGAGGTCCGGCCTCCCCATATCGCGCTCGGGGGGGGGGGGGGGAGGAAAAAGTGGTTGGTGCCAACAAAAAATTCAAGCAGTTGAGGTTTAACAAAACGATAGTTTAATGGTTTACTTTCTTTCTTGTAACCATTGTTTGCAATTTATAAAGCAGCCATGAAAACGTTCCCTCAAACAAAAATTATCATTGGAAACATTTTTCAATATGAATAGAATGGTATACTTTTGATTATACCTTGATTTATGAGAAAGATTATGTTCCAACCAACCGAGTCGAAACTCAACCCGTCGTCGATGATGTCCCGGACTAGGGGGCCCTTATCACATCGCCTCTCGCCTGGTGGGACGGGTCGAGGGGCCCCCATGTCGGTTCATCAATGGGACACGTTTGAGCGGCCCATGGCATACAAAAGGAAGGCCTTCGAAGACTTGTCGTACACTCCAAGATGTTGAGATCGTATTAAACGCATCCTTCCTGTTCGTACCAGACTAAGATGAAACTATAGCCCCCCTCCCGAATACCCATATAAGCCGAGGAGCAGGGCACGCAGAGGATACACATTGATCCTGACGTAGATCATCTGTACTTTGCAATGTTTCGGATATCGGTAACTTGTAGCTGCTCGGTCCGGTGAGGAGTAGGGATTAATCGGCGAATATGCATGTTAACAAAATTTACCGACAACCCATTTATCAATAGGTTAATTAGGGTCATATCTATATATCTTAGCTACATATGCAATAATGCAACAACAACATCAATAAAGGAGAGGCAATAAACATCAGTAGCATGTAGCATAGCACAAAACATATTAGCATATAACACAAACGGTTATATGCTGATCTACAGGTGATGGCCTCGGGGAGGGGGAGGGGCGGCGAGCTCGAGCAGCGGGAAGAGGCTCGGTGCCTAATACGCCATATCTATAATTTTTTATTATTACATGCTATTATATTATCAATCTTGGATTTTTATATACACTTTCAGGCAATTATATATTATTTTTTGGGATTAACCTATTAACTTAGTACCTAGTGTCGGTTACTGTTTTTTGCTTGTTATTTGTTTCACAAAATATCGGTACCAAACGAAATCCAAATGTCACGGAACTTTTTGAAGATCTTTTTTTCTGGACAAAAGAGACACTAGAAGCTTCGAGAGAAGACCAGATGATGAAGCGTGGGCCCATGAGGCACCGTTTGACCTAACTCCACCTCTATAATTTCTCTAAAATCATGAAATCAATAGAGGAGTCCATGAAATACTTTTTCTGCCGCCGCAAGTTCCAGAACCACGAGATCCCATCCGGAGGCCTTTTTCAGCACTCTGCCAGAGGGGGATTCGATCACGGAGGGGCTCTATATCATCCTTGTTGCCCCTCCGATGATGCATGAGTAGTTTACCATGGACCTATGGGTCCATAGTTAGTAGCTAGATGGTTTCTTCTTTCTATTTGATCTTCAATACAATGTTCTCCTCACTATTCTTGGATGTCTATTTGATATAATGACTTTTTGCGGTTTGTTTGTTGGGATCCGATGAATTGTGAGTTTATGATCAGATCTATCCATGAATATTATTTGAGTTTTCTCTGAACTCTTTTATGATTACTATAGCCTCGTATTTTTTCTTCGACTTATTAGTTTGTTTTGGCCAACTAGATTGATTTATCCTGCCATGAGAAGAGGTGATTTATAATGGGTCCGATCT
Source organism: Triticum aestivum (assembly GCF_018294505.1). Classification (NCBI taxonomy): domain Eukaryota; kingdom Viridiplantae; phylum Streptophyta; class Magnoliopsida; order Poales; family Poaceae; genus Triticum; species Triticum aestivum. The sequence continues at coordinate 96,116,467 of NC_057812.1, read as the reverse complement.
TGCGGTGCTCAATCTCAGTGATAGAAGGTGGCATGACACGCATGTATCATTGATATTAATGGTCAAAAGATGGTGTTTATTCATACATGAGTTTATCTTGTCTACAACATGTCATCTTGCTTAAGGTGTTACTCCGTTTTTCCATGAAATTAATACACTAGATGCATGCTGGATAGTGGTCGATGTGTGGAGTAATAGTAGTAGATGCAGAATCGTTTCAGTCTACTTGTCTCGGACGTGATGTCTATATATGATCTCTGCCTTGGATATCGTCATAATTATTTGCTTTTTTCTACCAATTGCCCAACAATAATTTGTTTACCCACCGTATGCTATTTTCAAGAGAGAAGTCTCTAGTGAAAAGTATGGCCCTGATACGTCTCCAACGTATCTACTTTTCCTAACGCTTTTCCACTTGTTTTGGACTCTAATTTGCATGATTTGAATGAAACTAACTCCGGACTGACGATGTTTTCATCAGAACTACCATGATGTTGTTTTTATGCAGAAATAAAAGTCTCGGAATGGAATGAAACTTTGCAAGGATTTTTTATATTGATAAAGAGAATTTCTGGGGCCAAGAGTCACCTGAGGGGGGCACCTGGGTGGGCACAACCCACCAGGGAGCGGCTCCCCCCCCCCCCCCGGGCGCGCCCAGGTGGGTTGTCCCCACCTGGTGGCCCCGCAGACCCTGAAACCGACGCTATAAAATCATATTTTTCCAGGAAAAAATCAGGGAGAAAGAATTATCACGATCCACAAGACGGAGCCGCCGTCACTGATGACCCACAAGTATTGGAGATCAATTGTAGCTCTTTTCGATAAGTAAGAGTGTCGAACTCAACGAGGAGCAGAGGGAAATGACAAGTAGTTTTCAGTAAGGTAATGTCTGCAAGTGCTGAAATTGTAAGTAACTGAGTAGTTTGATAGCAAGATAATTTGTAACGGGCAAGTAACGATAGTAGTAACAAAAGTGCAGCAAGATAGCCCAATCCTTTTGAGGCAAAGGACAGGCCAAAACGGTCTTTCATGATAAGCAAAGCGTTCTTGAGGGTACACGACATTTTCATCTAGTTATTTTCATCATGTTGGTTTAATTCATGTTTGGTACTTTGATAATTTGATATGTGGGTGGACCGGTGCTTAGGTGTTGTTCTTAATTGAACAAACCTCCTACTTATGATTAACCCTCCCGCAAGCATCTGCAACTACGAGAAAAAGTATTAAGATTAAATTCTAACCATAGTATTAAACTTTTGGATTCAATCTGTCCCTTACGGAATACTGCATAAACTGGGGTTTAAGCTTCTGTCACTCTCTCAACCCATCATCTAATTGCTACTCCACAATGCATTCCCTTAGGCCCAACTATGGTGGAGTGTCATGTAGTCGACGTTCACATGACACCATTAAGGGAATCACAACATACATACTATCAAAATATCGAACACATATCAAATTCGCATGATTACTTGCAACATGATTTCTCCTGTGACCTCAAGAACAAAAGTAACTACTCACAAATGATAATCATGCTCAAGATCCACTAGTAGAAAAAGGGTCAAACGTGAAGCACATTAGTGCCGGTTTGTATTTGAGCCGGCACTAATGTATACATTAGTGCCGGTTCCAACGGCTAGCCGGGCCGCTTTCATTAGTACCGGTTCGTGGCGAACCTTTAGCACCGGTTCGTGCCACGAACCGGTACTAATGAGAGTGGTGGTAGGATGTTGTCAGACTGGGGCCCCTCCAGCCCCTTTAGTACCGGTTCTTGGCACGAACCGGTACTAAAGGTCGTCCTACATAAACCCTTCGTCCACCCGAGCTCGCTCTATTCTTCCCCTTTCCCCTCTCCTCTCTCTGTTCTTCCCCTCTTCCTCTCGAGCTCATCACACATTTTGCCCAAAATTTGTCAAGATTTGAAGGCCCCCATCCATTCAAATGATCACAAAGGTTAGCAACTTTGTCCTTTCATCTCTCATTGCTAGATTAGCTCTTGCAATGCTTTATATAGTGATAATTTGTGAGTTTAGTAATTTGGGAGGATATATATATATGTGCTAGTATTTGATTTATATGCAATTTGAGGTCAAAAATAACACTTAGTTTGCATATGTAGGTGTGGTTTACTTAGTGCCTTCTAAATCTCTGTCGTAACCACCGTCGATCGCCCGCACCGTCCCGTCGCCGGCACCACCTTGTGGTGAGCCTCTTGTTCATGAAATTTTATATAAAAATTGATGTTTGTGTGATTTGGATATATAGTTACTCGTATAATTATCTTACCCGTACGTTGTTTGTTATACATATAGTGCCATGGTTTTGATATCCGTCCCCGTCGGCCCTCATCCTTATTATGATTCGGATGTGGTATATATATTCTCTTTTAAAACTAGTTGCATTTCGTGTTTATGACAAATTATGCCCATCAAGTTGACATAAAAAAATTTGTAGGAGGTATGTGAACCGGAAATTCTAACCGACCCTATTGTCGAGAGGTTAAATTTAGTTGAAAGAGAAAACGAGTACTTGAAAGAAAAATTGAAAAGAATTGAGGGGGAGAAGATGGAATTGGAGTTGCATGTTGCTGATGTCGTCGATGATCACAAGATCAAGATGGAGAAAATGTGCTTGAAGATTAGAAAGATTAGAAAATATGCCATCGATAGTGAGGCTTGGTATCATTATGCTGTTGGATCCATTGTTACCTTAGTTGCGATCTTGATCGTATTTGTTGTTGCATTTAAATGCTTTAGCTAGAGAGTTATTTGTTTGTTGCATTTAAGTGTTGTATGAACTTTATGTATGAACTTGTATTAATTTGGTCTATTCGGTGTTGTGTAATGAAGATGAGCCGGCAATGGATGTATGATGACCGATGCTCTCCCCAGTTCGTTAAGGGCGTGCATACTTTTCTGCTTGCTGCTGAGGCAAACAAGCGGGCGAATGGTTTTCTGCTTTGTCCATGTGCTCGCTGTAATAATGGTCACAATTACTCTATGTCAAGAACCATTCACGTCCACCTGTTTAAGTCCGGTTTCATGCCCCACTATAATGTTTGGACCAAGCACGGAGAAAGAGGGGTTATGATGGAAGACAATGAAGAAGATGAAGGAAATATGCCCTAGAGGCAATAATAAAGTTATTATTTATTTCCTTATATCATGATAAATGTTTATTATTCATGCTAGAATTGTATTAACCGGAAACATAATACATGTGTGAATACATAGACAAACTTAGTGTCACTAGTATGCCTCTACTTGACTAGCTTGTTAATCAAAGATGGTTATGTTTCCTAACCATGAACAAAGAGTTGTTATTTGATTAACGGGATCACATCATTAGGTGAATGATCTGATTGACATGACCCATTCCATTAGCTTAGCACCCGATCGTTTAGTATGTTGCTATTGCTTTCTTCATGACTTACACATGTTCCTATGACTATGAGATTATGCAACTCCCGTTTGCCGGAGGAACACTTTGTGTGCTACCAAACATCACAACATAAATGGGTGATTATAAAGGAGCTCTACAGGTGTCTCCAAAGGTAGATGTTGGGTTGGCGTATTTCGAGATTAGGATTTGTCACTCCGATTGTCGGAGAGGTATCTCTGGGCCCTCTCGGTAATGCACATCACATAAGCCTTGCAAGCATTGCAACTAATGAGTTAGTTGCAAGATGATGTATTACAGAACGAGTAAAGAGACTTGCCGGTAACGAGATTGAACTAGGTATTGGATACCGACGATCGAATCTCGGGCAAGTAACATACCGATGACAAAGGGAACAACGTATGTTGTTATGCGGTCTGACTAATAAAGATCTTCGTAGAATATGTAGGAGCCAATATGGGCATCCAGGTCCCGCTATTGGTTATTGACCAGAGATTTGTCTTAGTCATGTCTGCATTGTTCTCGAACCGTAGGGTCCGCACGCTTAACATTACGATGACAATTATTATGAGTTTATGCATTTTGATGTACCGAAGTTTGTTCGGAGTCCCGGATGTGATCACGGACATGACGAGGAGTCTCGAAATGGTCGAGACATAAAGATTGATATATTCGACGACTATATTCAGACACCGGAAGGGTTCCGGGGAAGTTTCGGATAAAACCGGAGCACCGGGGGGTTACCGGAACCCCCCGGGGGGTTAATGGGCCTCATGGGCCTAATGTGGAGAAGAGGAAGGGGCTGCCAGGGCAGGCCGCGCGCCCCCTCTCCCCCTAGTCCGAATTGGACAAGGAGGGAGGGGCGCTCCCCCCCTTTCCTATTCTCCCTCCACCTCTCCTAGTTGGACAAGGAACGGGAGGGGAGTCCTACTCCCGGTAGGAGTAGGACTCCTCCTGCGCGCCTCCATGGGGCCGGCCGCACCCCCCCCCTTTGATCCTTTATATACGGGGGCAGGGGGCACCCCTAGACACACAAGTTGATCCACGTGATCGTTCCTTAGCCGTGTGCGGTGCCCCCTGCCACCATATTCCACCTCGATCATATCGTTGTAGTGCTTAGGCGAAGCCCTGCGTCGGTAGAACATCATCATCGTCACCATGCCGTTGTGCTGACGGAACTCATCCCCGAAGCTTTGCTGGATCGGAGCCCGGGGAGCGTCATCGAGCTGTACGTGTGCTAAGAACTCGGAGGTACCGGAGTAACGGTGCTTGGATCGGTCGGATCGGGAAGACGTACGACTACTTCCTCTATGTTGCGTCAACGCTTCTGTTGCGGTCTACGAGGGTACGTAGACAACACTCTCCCCTCTCGTTGCTATGCATCACCATGATCTTGCGTGTGCGTAGGAAATTTTTTGAAATTACTGCGTTCCCCAACAGTGGCATCCGAGCCTAGGTTTTATGGTTTGATGTTATTTGCACGAGTAGAACACAAGTGAGTTGTGGGCGATATAAGTCATACTGCCTACCAGCATGTCATACTTTGGTTCGGCGGTATTGTTGGACGAAGCGGCCCGGACCAACATTACGCGTACGCTTACGCGAGACCGGTTCTCCCGACGTGATTTGCACAGAGGTGGCTTGCGGGTGATTGTTTCTCCAACTTTAGTTGAACCGAGTGTGGCTACGCCCGGTCCTTGCGAAGGTTAAAACAGCATCAACTTGACAAACTATCGTTGTGGTTTTGATGCGTAGGTGAGATTGGTTCTTGCTTAAGCCCGTAGCAGCCACGTAAAACTTGCAACAACAAAGTAGAGGACGTCTAACTTGTTTTTGCAGGGCATGTTGTGATGTGATATGGTCAAGACATGATGCTGAATTTTATTGTATGAGATGATCATGTTTTGTAACCGAGTTATCGGCAACTAGCAGGAGCCATATGGTTGTCGCTTTATTGTATGCAATGCAATCGCGATGTAATGCTTTACTTTATCACTAAGTGGTAGCGATAGTCGTGGAAGCATAAGATTGGCGAGACGACAACGATGCTACGATGGAGATCAAGGTGTCACGCCGGTGACGATGGTGATCATGACGGTGCTTCGGAGATGGAGATCACAGGCACAAGATGATGATGGCCATATCATATCACTTATATTGATTGCATGTGATGTTTATCTTTTATGCATCTTATCTTGCTTTGATTGACGGTAGCATTATAAGATGATCTCTCACTAATTATCAAGAAGTGTTCTCCCTGAGTATGCACCGTTGCGAAAGTTCTTCGTGCTGAGACACCATGTGATGATCGGGTGTGATAGGCTCTACGTTCAAATACAACGGGTGCAAAACAGTTGCACACGCGGAATACTCAGGTTATACTTGATGAGCCAAGCATATATAGATATGGCCTCGGAACACGGAGACCGAAAGGTCGAGCGTGAATCATATAGTAGATATGATCAACATAGTGATGTTCACCAATGAAACTACTCCATCTCACGTGATGATCGGACATGGTTTAGTTGATTTGGATCACGTGATCACTTAGAGGATTAGAGGGATGTCTATCTAAGTGGGAGTTCTTAAATAATTTGATTAATTGAACTTAAATTTATCATGAACTTAGTACCTGATAGTATCTTGCTTGTTTATGTTTGATTGTAGATAGATGGCTCGTGTTGTTGTTCCGTTGAATTTTAATGCGTTCCTTGAGAAAGCAAAGTTGAAAGATGATGGTAGCAATTACACGGACTGGGTCCGTAACTTGAGGATTATCCTCATTGCTGCACAGAAGAATTACATCCTGGAAGCACCGCTGGGTGCCAGGCCTGCTGCTGGAGCAACACCAGATGTTATGAACGTCTGGTAGAGCAAAGCTGATGACTACTCGATAGTTCAGTGTGCCATGCTTTACGGCTTAGAATCGGGACTTCAACGACGTTTTGAACGTCATGGAGCATATGAGATGTTTCAGGAATTGAAGTTAATATTTCAAGCAAATGCCCGGATTGAGAGATATGAAGTCTCCAATAAGTTCTATAGCTGCAAGATGGAGGAGAACAGTTCTGTCAATGAGCATATACTCAAAATGTCTGGGTATAATAATCACTTGATTCAGTTGGGAGTTAATCTTCCAGATGATTGCGTCATTGACAGAATTCTCCAATCACTGCCACCAAGCTACAAGAGCTTCGTGATGAACTATAATATGCAAGGGATGAATAAGACTATTCCCGAGCTCTTCGCAATGCTGAAAGCTGCGGAGGTAGAAATCAAGAAGGAGCATCAAGTGTTGATGGTCAATAAGACCACTAGTTTCAATAAAAAGGGCAAAGGGAAGAAGAAGGGGAACTTCAAGAAGAACGGCAAACAAGTTGCTGCTCAAGAGAAGAAACCCAAGTCTGGACCTAAGCCTGAAACTGAGTGCTTCTACTGCAAGCCGACTGGTCACTGGAAGCGGAACTGCCCCAAATATTTGGCGGATAAGAAGGATGGCAAGGTGAACAAAGGTATATGTGATATACATGTTATTGATGTGTACCTTACTAATGCTCGCAGTAGCACCTGGGTATTTGATATTGGTTCTGTTGCTAATATTTGCAACTCGAAACAGGGACTACGGATTAAGCGAAGATTGGCTAAGGACGAGGTGACGATGCGCGTGGGAAACGGTTCCAAAGTCGATGTGATCGCGGTCGGCACGCTACCTCTACATCTACCTTCGGGATTAGTATTAGACCTAAATAATTGTTATTTGGTGCCAGCGTTGAGCATGAACATTATATCTGGATCTTGTTTGATGCGAGACGGTTATTCATTTAAATCAGAGAATAATGGTTGTTCTATTTATATGAGTAATATCTTTTATGGTCATGCACCCTTGAAGAGTGGTCTATTCTTGTTAAATCTCGATAGTAGTGATACACATATTCATAATGTAGAAGCCAAAAGATGCAGAGTTGATAATGATAGTGCAACTTATTTGTGGCACTGCCGTTTAGGTCATATCGGTGTAAAGCGCATGAAGAAACTCCATACTGATGGACTTTTGGAACCACTTGATTATGAATCACTTGGTACTTGCGAACCGTGCCTCATGGGCAAGATGACTAAAACACCGTTCTCCGGTACTATGGAGAGAGCAATAGATTTATTGGAAATCATACATACAGATGTATGTGGTCCGATGAATGTTGAGGCTTGTGGCGGATATCGTTATTTTCTCACCTTCACAGATGACTTAAGCAGATATGGATATATCTACTTAATGAAACATAAGTCTGAAACATTTGAAAAGTTCAAAGAATTTCATAGTGAAGTTGAAAATCATCGTAACAAGAAAATAAAGTTTCTACGATCTGATCGTAGAGGAGAATATTTGAGTTAAGAGTTTGGTGTACATTTGAAAAATTGTGGAATAGTTTCGCAACTCACGCCACCCGGAACACCACAGCGTAATGGTGTGTCCGAACGTTGTAATCGTACTTTACTAGATATGGTGCGATCTATGATGTCTCTTACTGATTTACCGCTATCATTTTGGGGATACGCTCTAGAGACGGCCGCATTCACGTTAAATAGGGCACCATCAAAATCCGTTGAGATGACGCCTTATGAACTGTGGTTTGGCAAGAAACCAAAGTTGTCGTTTCTGAAAGTTTGGGGCTGCGATGCTTATGTGAAAAAGCTTCAACCTGATAAGCTCGAACCCAAATCGGAGAAATGTGTCTTCATAGGATATCCAAACGAAACTATTGGATACACCTTCTATCACAGATCCGAAGGCAAGACTTTTGTTGCTAAATTCAGAAACTTTCTGGAGAAGGAGTTTCTCTCGAAAGAAGTGAGTGGGAGGAAAGTAGAACTTGACGAGGTAACTGTACCTGCTCCCTTATTGGAAAGTAGTACATCACAGAAAACTGTTTCAGTGACACCTACACCAGTTAGTGAGGAAGCTAATGATGATGATCATGAAACTTCAGATCAAGATACTACAGAACCTCGTAGATCAACCAGAGTGAGATCCGCGCCAGAGTGGTACGATAATCCTGTTCTGGAAGTCATGCTACTAGATCATGATGAACCTACGAACTATGAAGAAGCGATGGTGAGCCCAGATTCCGCAAAATGGCTTGAAGCCATGAAATCTGAGATGGGATCCATGTATGAGAACAAAGTATGGACTTTGGTTGAACTGCCCGATGATCGGCAAGCAATTGAGAATAAATGGATCTTCAAGAAGAAGACTGACGCTGATGGTAATATTACTGTCTACAAAGCTCGACTTGTCGCAAAAGGTTTTCGACAAGTTCAAGGGATTGACTACGATGAGACTTTCTCACCTGTAGCAATGCTTAAGTCTGTCCGAATCATGTTAGCAATTGCCGCATTTTATGATTATGAAATTTGGCAGATGGATGTTAAAACTGCATTCCTGAATGGATTTCTGGAAGAAGAGTTGTATATGATGCAACCGAAAGGTTTTGTCGATCCAAAGGGAGCTAACAAAGTGTGCAAGCTCCAGCGATCTATTTATGGACTGGTGCAAGCCTCTCGGAGTTGGAATAAACGCTTTGATAGTGTGATCAAAGCATTTGGTTTTATACAGACTTTCGGAGAAGCCTGTATTTACAAGAAAGTGAGTGGGAGCTCTGTAGCATTTCTGATATTATATGTGGATGACATATTACTGATTGGAAATGATACAGAATTTCTGGATAGCATAAAGGGATACTTGAATAAGAGTTTTTCAATGAAGGACCTCGGTGAAGCTGCTTACATATTAGGCATAAAGATCTATAGAGATAGATCAAGACGCTTAATTGGACTTTCACAAAGCACATACCTTGACAAGATTTTGAAGAAGTTCAAAATGGATCAAGCAAAGAAAGGGTTCTTGCCTGTGTTACAAGGTGTGAAGTTGAGTCAGACTCAATGCCCGACAACTGCAGAAGATAGAGAGAAAATGAAAGATGTTCCCTATGCTTCAGCCATAGGCTCTATCATGTATGCAATGCTGTGTCCCAGACCTGATGTGTGCCTTGCTATAAGTTTAGCAGGGAGGTACCAAAGTAATCCAGGAGTGGATCACTGGACAGCGGTCAAGAACATCCTGAAGTACCTGAAAAGGACCAAGGATATGTTTCTCGTATATGGAGGTGACAAAGAGCTCATTGTAAACAGTTACGTTGATGCAAGCTTTGACACTGATCCAGACAATTTTAAATCACAAACCAGATACGTGTTTACATTAAACAGTGGAGCTATCAGTTGGTGCAGTTCTAAACAAAGCGTCATAGCAGGATCTACATGTGAAGCGGAGTACATAGCTGCTTCGGAAGCAGCAAATGAAGGAGTCTGGATGAAGGAGTTCATATCCGATCTAGGTGTCATACCTAGTGCATCGGGTCCAATGAAAATCTTTTGTGACAATACTGGTGCAATTGCCTTGGCAAAGGAATCCAGATTTCACAAGAGAACCAAGCACATCAAGAGACGCTTCAATTCCATCCGGGATCTAGTCCAGGTGGGAGACATAGAGATTTGCAAGATACATACGGATCTGAATATTGCAGACCCGTTGACTAAGCCTCTTCCACGAGCAAAACATGATCAGCACCAAGGCTCCATGGGTGTTAGAATCATTACTGTGTAATCTAGATTATTGACTCTAGTGCAAGTGGGAGACTGAAGGAAATATGCCCTAGAGGCAATAATAAAGTTATTATTTATTTCCTTATATCATGATAAATGTTTATTATTCATGCTAGAATTGTATTAACCGGAAACATAATACATGTGTGAATACATAGACAAACAGAGTGTCACTAGTATGCCTCTACTTGACTAGCTCGTTAATCAAAGATGGTTATGTTTCCTAACCATGAACAAAGAGTTGTTATTTGATTAATGGGATCACATCATTAGGTGAATGATCTGATTGACATGACCCATTCCATTAGCTTAGCACCCGATCGTTTAGTATGTTGCTATTACTTTCTTCATGACTTATACATGTTCCTATGACTATGAGATTATGCAACTCCCATTTGCCGGAGGAACACTTTGTGTGCTACCAAACGTCACAACGTAAATGGGTGATTATAAAGGTGCTCTACAGGTGTCTCCAAAGGTAGATGTTGGGTTGGCGTATTTTGAGATTAGGATTTGTCACTCCGATTGTTGGAGAGGTATCTCTGGGCCCTCTCGGTAATGCACATCACATAAGCCTTGCAAGCATTACAACTAATGAGTTAGTTGCAAGATGATGTATTACGGAACGAGTAAAGAGACTTGCCGGTAACGAGATTGAACTAGGTATTGGATTCCAACGATCGAATCTCGGGCAAGTAACATACCGATGACAAAGGGAACAACGTATGTTGTTATGCGGTCTGACCGATAAAGATCTTCGTAGAATATGTTGGAGCCAATATGGGCATCCAGGTCCCGCTATTGGTTATTGACCGGAGATTTGTCTCAGTCATGTCTACATTGTTCTTGAACCATAGGGTCCGCACGCTTAACGTTACGATGATAGTTATTATGAGTTTATGCATTTTGATGTACCGAAATTAGTTCGGAGTCCCGGATGTGATCACGGACATGACGAGGAGTCTCGAAATGGTCGAGACATAAAGATTGATATATTGGACGACTATATTCAAACACCGGAAGCGTTCCGGGGAAGTTTCGGATAAAACCGGAGCACCGGGGGGTTACCGGAACCCCCCGGGGGTTTAATGGGCCTCATGGGCCTAAAGTGGAGAAGAGGAAGGGGCTGCCAGGGCAGGCCGCGCGCCCCCTCTCCCCCTAGTCCTAATTGGACAAGGAGGGAGGGGCGGCGCCCCCCCTTTCCTTCTCTCCTTCCCTCTCTCCTAGTTGGACAAGGAAAAGGGAGGGGAGTCCTACTCCCGGTAGGAGTAGGACTCCTCCTGCGCGCCTCTTCTAGGCCGGCCGCACCCCCCTTGGATCCTTTATATACGGAGGCAAGGGGGCACCCTAGGACACGCAAGTTGATCTTCGTGATCGTTCCTTATCCGTGTGCGGTGCCCCCCTCCACCATATTCCACCTCGGCCATATCGTTGCAGTGCTTAGGCGAAGCCCTGCGTCGGTAGAACATCATCATCGTCACCATGCCGTTGTGCTGACAGAACTCATCCCCGAAGCTTTGCTGGATCGGAGCCCGGGGAGCGTCATCGAGCTGTACGTGTGCTAAGAACTCGGAGGTACCGGAGTAACGGTGCTTGGATCGGTCGGATCGGGAAGACGTACGACTACTTCCTCTACGTTGCGTCAACGCTTCCGTTGCGGTCTACGAGGGTATGTAGACAACACTCTCCCCTCTCGTTGCTATGCATCACCATGATCTTGCGTGTGCGTAGGAAATTTTTTGAAATTACTACGAAACCCTACAGAAATCAAGAAGGAGCATCAAGTGTTGATGGTCAACAAGACCACTAGTTTCAAGAAAAAAGGCAAAGGGAAGAAGAAGGGGAACTTCAAAAAGAACAGCAAGCAAGTTGCTACTCAAGAGAAGAAACCCAAACCTGGACCTAAGCCTGAAACTGAGTGCTTCTACTGCAAGCAGACTGGTCACTGGAAGTGGAACTGCCCCAAGTATTTGGCGGATAAGAAGGATGGCAAGGTGAACAAAGGTATATGTGATATACATGTTATTGATGTGTACCTTACTAATGCTCGCAGTAGCACCTGGGTATTTGATACTGGTTCTGTTGCTAACATTTGCAACTCGAAACAGGGACTACAGATTAAGCGAAGATTGGCTAAGGACGAGGTGATGATGCGCGTGGGAAATGGTTCCAAAGTCAATGTGATCGCGGTTGGCACGCTACCTCTACATCTACCTTCGGGATTAGTATTAGACCTAAATAATTTTTATTTGGTGCCAGCATTAAGCATGAACATTATATCTGGATCTTGTTTGATGCGAGACGGTTATTCATTTAAATCAGAGAATAATGGTTGTTCTATTTATATGAGTAATATCTTTTATGGTCATGCACCCTTAAAGAGTGGTCTATTCTTATTAAATCTCGATAGTAGTGACACACATATTCATAATGTTGAAGCCAAAAGATGCAGAGTTGATAATGATAGTGCAACTTATTTGTGGCACTGCCGTTTGGGTCATATCGGTGTAAAGCGCATGAAGAAACTCCATACTGATGGATTTTTGGAACCACTTGATTATGAATCGCTTGGTACTTGCGAACCGTGCCTTATGGGTAAGATGACAAAAACACCGTTCTCCCGTACTATGGAGAGAGCAACAGATTTGTTGGAAATCATACATACAGATGTATGTGGTCCGATGAATATTGAGGCTCGTGGCGGATATCGTTATTTTCTCACCTTCACAGATGACTCAAGCAGATATGGGTATATCTACTTAATGAAACATAAGTCTGAAACGTTTGAAAAGTTTAAAGAATTTCAGAGTGAAGTTGAAAATCATCGTAACAAGAAAATAAAATTCCTACGATCTGATCATGGAGGAGAATATTTGAGTTACGAGTTTGGTGTACATTTGAAACAATGCGGAATAGTTTCGCAACTCACGCCACCCGGAACACCACAATGTAATGGTGTGTCCGAACATCGTAATCGTACTTTACTTGATATGGTGCGATCTATGATGTCTCTTACTGATTTACCGCTATCGTTTTGGGGTTATGCTCTAGAGACGGCCGCATTCACGTTAAATAGGGCACCGTCAAAATCCGTTGAGACAACGCCTTATGAACTGTGGTTTGGCAAGAAACCAAAGTTGTCGTTTCTGAAAGTTTGGGGGTGCGATGCTTATGTGAAAAAGCTTCAACCTGATAAGCTCAAACCCAAATCAGAGAAATGTTTCTTCATAGGATATCCAAAGGAAACTATTGGATACACCTTCTATCACAGATCCGAAGGCAAAACTTTTGTTGCTAAATTCGGAAACTTTCTAGAAAAGGAGTTTCTCTCGAAAGAAGTGAGTGGGAGGAAAGTAGAACTTGATGAGGTAACTGTACCTGCTCCCTTATTGGAAAGTAGTACATCACAGAAACGAGTTTCTGTGACACCTACACCAATTAGTGAGGAAGCTAATGATGATGATCATGAAACTTCAGAACAAGATACTACTGATCCTCGTAGATCAACCAGAGTAAGATCCACACCGGAGTGGTACGGTAATCCTTTTCTGGAAGTCATGCTACTAGATCATGATGAACCTACAAACTATGGAGAAGCGATGGTGAGCCCAGATTCCGCAAAATGGCTTGAAGCCATGAAATCTGAGATGGGTTCCATGTATGAGAACAAAGTATGGACTTTGGTTGACTTGCCCAATGATCGGCAAGCAATTGAGAATAAATGGATCTTTAAGAAGAAGACTAACGCTGACGGTAATGTTACTGTCTACAAAGCTCGACTTGTCACAAAAGGTTTTTGACAAGTTCAAGGGATTGACTACGATGAGACCTTCTCACCCGTAGCGATGCTTAAGTCTGTCCGAATCATGTTAGCAATTGCCGCATTTTATGATTATGAAATTTGGCAGATGGATGTCAAAACTGCATTCCTGAATGCATTTCTGGAAGAAGAGTTGTATATGATGCAACCGGAAGGTTTTGTCGATCCAAAGGGAGCTAACAAAGTGTGCAAGCTCCAGCAATCCATTTATGGACTGGTGCAAGCCTCTCGGAGTTGGAATAAACGCTTTGATAGTGTGATCAAAGCATTTGGTTTTGTACAGACTTTTGGAGAAGCCTGTATTTACAAGAAAGTGAGTGGGAGCTCTGTAGCATTTCTGATATTATATGTAGATGACATATTACTAATCGGAAATGATATAGAATTTCTGGATAGCATAAAGGGATACTTGAATAAGAGTTTTTCAATGAAAGACCTCGGTGAAGCTGCTTACATATTGGGCATTAAGATCTATAGAGACAGATCAAGACGCTTAATTGGACTTTCACAAAGCACATACCTTGACAAAGTTTTGAAAAAGTTCAAAATGGATCAAGCAAAGAAAGGACTCTTGCCTGTGTTACAAGGTGTGAAATTGAGTAAGACTCAATGCCCGACCAATGCAGAAGATAGAGAGAAAATGAATGATGTTCCCTATGCTTCAGCCATAGGCTCTATCATGTATGCAATGCTGTGTACCAGACCTGATGTGTGTCTTGCTATAAGTCTAGCAGGGAGGTACCAAAGTAATCCAGGAGTGGATCACTGGACAGCGGTCAAGAACATCCTGAAATACCTGAAAAGGACTAAGGATATGTTTCTCATATATGGAGGTGACAAAGAGCTCATCGTAAATGGTTACGTTGATGCAAGCTTTGACACTGATCCAGACGATTCTAAATTACAAACCGGATACGTGTTTACATTAAACGGTGGAGCTGTCAGTTGGTGCAGTTCTAAACAAAGCGTTGTGGCAGGATCTACATGTGAAGTGGAGTACATAGCTGCTTTGGAAGCAGCAAACGATGGAGTCTGGATGAAGGAGTTCATATCCGATCTAGGTGTCATACCTAGTGCATCAGGTCCAATGAAAATCTTTTGTGACAATACTGGTGCAATTGCCTTGGCAAAGGAATCCAGATTTCACAAGAGAACCAAGCACATCAAGAGACGCTTCAATTCCATCCGGGATCTAGTCCAGGTGGGAGACATAGAGATTTGCAAGATACATACGGATCTGAATGTTGCAGACCCATTGACTAAGCCTCTTCCACGAGCAAAACATGATCAGCACCAAAGGTCCATGGGTGTTAGAATCATTACTGTGTAATCTAGATTATTGACTCTAGTGCAAGTGGGAGACTGAAGGAAATATGCCCTAGAGGCAATAATAATGTTATTACTTTATTTCCTTATATCATGATAAATGTTTATTATTCATGCTAGAATTGTATTATCCGGAAACATAATACTTGTGTGAATACATAGACAAACAGAGTGTCACTAGTATGCCTCTATTTGACTAGCTCATTAATCAAAGATGGTTATGTTTCCTAACCATAGACATGTGTTGTCATTTGATTAACGGGATCACATTATTAGGAGAATGATGTGATTGACATGACCCATTCCATTAGCTTAGCACCCGATCGTTTAGTGTGTTGCTATTGCTTTCTTCATGACTTATACATGTTCCTATGACTATGAGATTATGTAACTCTCATTTGCCGGAGGAACACTTTGTGTGCTACCAAACGTCACAACGTAACTGGGTGATTATAAAGGAGCTCTACAGGTGTCTCCAAAGGTACATGTTGGGTTGGCGTATTTCGAGATTAGGATTTGTCACTTTGATTGTCGGAGAGGTATCTCTGGGCCCTCTCGGTAATGCACATCACATAAGCCTTGCAAGCATTGCAACTAATAAGTTAGTTGCGAGATAATGTATTACGAAACGAGTAAAGAGACTTGCCGGTAACGAGATTGAACTAGGTATTGAGATACCGACGATCGAATCTCGGGCAAGTAACATATCGATGACAAAGGGAACAACATATGTTGTTATGCGGTCTGACCGATAAAGATCTTCGTAGAATATGTAGGAGCCAATATGATCATCCAGGTTCTGCTATTGGTTATTGACCGGAGACGTGTCTCGGTCATGTCTACATTGTTCTCGAACCCGTAGGGTCCGCACGCTTAAGGTTTCGATGATAGTTATATTATGAGTTTATGAGTTTTGATGTACCGAAGTTAGTTCAGAGTCTCGGATGTGATCACGGACATAACGAGGAGTCTCGAAATGGTCGAGACATAAAGATTGATATATTGGACGGCTATATTCGGACACCGGAAGTATTCCGGGTGATTTCGGAGAAAACCGGAGAGCCGGAGGGTTACCGGAACCCTACCGGAAGAAGTAATGGGCCATATGGCCCTTAGTGGAGAGAGAGAGGGGCAGCCAGGGTGGGCCGCGCGCCTCCTCCCCCCTGGCCCGAATTGTACTAGGAGAGAGGGGGCGGCGCCCCCCTTTCCTTCTCCCTCCCCACTTCCTTCCCCCTCCTAGTAGGAGTCCTACTCCTACTAGGAGGAGGACTCCTCCTTGGCGCGCCTATAGGGCCGGCCGGCCTCCTCCCCTTGCTCCTTTTTATACGGGGGCAGGGGGCACCCCTAGACACACAAGTTGATCCACGTGATCATATTCTTAGCCGTGTGCGGTGCCCCCTTTCGCCATAATCCTCGGTAATATTGTAGTGGTGCTTAGGCGAAGCCTTGCGATGGTAGTACATCAAGATCGTCACCACGCCGTCGTGCTGACGGAACTCTTCCCCGACACTTTGCTGGATCGGAGTCCGGGGATCGTCATCGAGCTAAACGTGTGCTAAAACTCGGAGGTGCCGTAGTTTCAGTGCTTGATCGGTTGGGCCATGAAGACGTACGACTACATCAACCTCGTTGTGCTAACGCTTCCACTTTCGGTCTACAAGGGTACGTAGATCACACTCTCCCCTCTCGTTGCTATGCATCACCATGATCTTGCATGTGCGTAGGATTTTTTTTTGAAATTACTACGTTCCCCAACACGGAGGTGCCGTGCGTTCGGTACTTGATCGGTCGGATCGTGAAGACGTACAACTACATCAACCGCGTTGTGCTAACGCTTCCGCTTTCGGTCTATGAGGGTGCGTGGATAACACTCTCCCCTCTCGTTGCTATGCATCACCATGATCTTGCGTGTGCGTAGGATTTTTTTTTGAAATTACTACGTTCCCCAACAGTTGCTAGGATTGAGGAGAGCGAAGGTGACTGGATCCTGCAGCGGCATCATCGCAGGCCTACCGGGACAAGCGAAAGCAGACCCCCTGCGGTGGTGACGACGACCAAGCCTCCGTTGGCGGTGGCCTACCGGACTCAACTAGTTTTCTTTGCGTGGGGGACTCAACTAGTTACAGATCTAGAAACAACCATTGCCATGGCCGACCTCCACCACCAGATTCCGCCGCCGGTCGTCGACTTTTACTGCGCCACCGCCAGGAACTCGCAGCCTCCGCGTGGATCCCCTCGGTCCAGCGTCTAGGAGCGCCGCAACCCTGCATTGACCTCCGCCTGAACCGCCTCGCCCTTGTGTGTGCAACGGAATTAGCATGTGCCCCGCCAGACCGTGCGGCCATTGGCCGATGAGTTTCTGCAACAACGACGAAGTTTTAAATGGTGACAACGGTGGTGTTGCGACATCATGTTTCATTGCAAAGTTTTTTGCAACATCGTCCGTGTTGCAAAAGGATTCCTGAAACATTATCTATGTTGCAAAAAAGTGAATACATTTTCTTTCTGCAACCCAACCTTTGTTGCAAAAAGAAAAATCGAGTGACACAATCTATGTTTAAAAAACGGACGCCGATAACTGCCACGCGTGTGGTATATTCGACATGCGCCCACACGTCGTGTGTGGTGTGAGTAGGAGGCAGCCCACACGGGCTGTGTGTGGGCAGACATTAGAATTGCCCACACGTGTGGGCGCGGCTACTTCATGCCACACACCTAACAAGTACTACTCATCTCCACCTCGCGTGTGTGGCACGAAGCAAAAATGCCCACACGTCCTGGCGCAGCTATGTTAGGTACCCCGCGGGATGGCAATTTAGTTGCCATCCTGGTTGGCAGATGTAGTTATCCGGGATGGCAAGTGTAGTTGTAAAAGCATGGCAACTCTATCTGTTTTGGTTAACTATAGTTGCCATGTCTAATTTCTGGTAGTTGCCGCGCGTAATCAAACCATAGTTGCCGTGTGTGATTAACTACTTGCCACATATAGTCAAACAATAGTTGCCATGTGTGTTTACCTAGTTGCCACGTGTGGTCCAACCATAGTTGCCATGTTTTGTTAATCACAGTTGCCATGTGTGTTTATCTAGTTGCCATGTACGCGCAACTGCAGTTGCTGTCTAGCAAAGAATCACAGTTGCCATATGTGTTTACCTAGTTGCCACGTTCGCGTAACTGCAGTTGCCATCCACAACGTAGGAGTATCATGTGGGCGAAAAGAAGTTCACCCACACGCGCATGAACTAGGTGGTGGCTGTGTGGGCAGAAACTAGTTCGCCACACAGCGCAGCTGGCAAACAGCGTGGTGCGGGCGTGTGGGCAAACTCTCCAACGCCCACACACCAGCCCCGTCCTACGTGGCACACCAAATCCACCTTTTTGTGTCAAGATTCGTGCAAAAGACAGTGAACGACGATTCAGGCGTGTGGGCGAGTTGGGGAACGCCCACACGTGTGGGCGTTAGTGTTTTCGTAAAAAAAATCCCGTGACACAATCTATGTTGCAAAAAAAAAATCTGCAACACAACCTCTTTGCGAATGTTTCCACAACAAAACATTTGTTGTAATGTAGATCAAGACGTTCAACTGTAAGATTTGTGTCAGATCTAATGGCTCGCGAGGTGAAGGATCTTTTAAAAAGATCCGTCGGCGCAGCAGCCAAAAAAAACTGCAAAAATACTTTACTACCAAACGCACCCTCAATGTGCAGCAAATTTACCTGCAATCGAGTGACCCAAACAAACAAGTGGCTAGGGTTTCCCATAAAAAAAGTGGCTAGGGTTTCACGCCATCGCCTCCCACCGCCGCTGCTTCCCATGCCCGTCCCACTCCACACCGCCGCCCCTCAGCCAACCCCGACCACGTCCTCTATGCCTACCGTCTAGACAAGCGCTTAGGGTTTCACGCCGCAGCCGTCGCCGTCGCCATGCACCTCCTGCCACTGCCGCCTCCACCCCCTGACCACGTCCTCTGCCGCCTACCTTATCCTCCGGAAACATCTCCTTCGCCAGCGGATCGACGCCGCCGCCCAGGCCCAGCTCGACCTCCTCCCTCGTACCGCGGCCGTATAGTTTGATCGAGATGCTGCACGAGAAACCCGTCCAGATTGGCCAACTGTCCGATGATGGAAATGGAACAAACAAGGCGTGGACAGGGGAGAAGAGGCGCCGCAAGCACGTACCCCCGTCATCATCCGATGCTCCTACCACTGCCCAGGACCATGGAGACATGGAGGTCACCATCCTAGGGGGTGGAGATCCTTTTCTTCATGCGACAGACATGGAGCTGCTGCCCAAAATAGATTCGGCACAAGAAACAAGCTAGGATTGCTTCGGGCCGGACGTCTTTATCAGCAAGGAAGACGAAAACCATTATGCGCAACTTTTGCTTCCCAACATTCCTCTTCCAAGGGAGGAAGACCTGCCATTTGATATGACATGGGAGGAAGAAGGCAAGATAAAAGTGCGCCTTGCACGCCTTCGCATCACTTATTACAAGGTACCTACATGCTGTATCAATCATTCACCGCTCACTTCAATTCACGTATGTCTGAAAGTTTACTCTTGTGTGCCATGGCAGCAAATCCAGCCCTTTGGTTTGGTACGCGTGAATGATTTTATCTCATGTTTTTATCATCTATGTGTAGGCTTTGAAGCCAGAGTGCGCACGTGAACGTGAGCTTAAGGAACCAGAAGAATACACTGATGCTGAACTTGGTGAGGAGTTGTACTTTAAGCGGTTAGAGGAGGATAAAAGTTTTGACTGGTTCGTCCATCCTGATGACACCTATAAAGCTGGATTGAATGACTACCAACGGATTGCCCCTCGTAATTTTGTAAGTGTACTGTCTATGTCTATATCTACATCTAGTCATCCAGTTGACTACTTTGGTTATTATTATAATCATTGGTGTTCAAAAACCATTTCAACACACACCGTGAAATCCGGCAACGGCAATCAATGAGGTAGTTCATTTTGCTTCATTGACTCAACCACAGCTGCAACGTTAGTATAGAAAATTGAGCCATGGGTTTGTGGTACGAGTTGAAATTGTTTTCGAACAACTTATTCTTAACACATGATGATTGTATGACTGGCATCACCATATTCTTTGCTGTGATTTATGAACATTGAGTTTGTATCTACTGCCCTTGCTTTGTGGCTACTGATGGATGATAGTACATGCGGTGTTGGATTTGACAAGTTTGCCAGTTTTTTGTGTTTATTCAAAGTTCAGACAAGTATAGGTGCCGATTTTAATGAGTGGCCCCTTAAAATTGGTTGTTTCTTAGCCATTTCATATGTAACCTTAACTTAGTGTGAAGTGGTAGGAAGTGTATCCCACTTGGTTCTTGAACCTCCTTGATTGCCTTGGTTTTAAAGTTGAGGTTCAGTATTAGATCATAAAAATATCATGATTTCTATGACCGTAGGGAGTCCAAGGCTCAAAGCTATGTTACCTTGTATGTCTTCACAAACATTGCTATCTCCAAACTTCTTATCCCTTTGATTTCGTGCCGGTAACCTTGGCTGAAATTAGTTGACATTTGAATTGCTTTTGAATTATATCATGAAGGTGTCTCAGTGGATTGACTTGTTAAAGGTCATTTGATTATATATGTATATGGTACTATTTCTAGCAAGCCAGACTTTACTAGGAGAAAATGTGGATCCTTAGTCCGTTACTTCTATAGACAAAAGTATGTCATCTCACTTCAATGTAGCCATTGCAGGACTTTTGTTCCTTTTCAGATGTTTCATCTAATTCTTGTTCTTTTTGTTGTAGCTGCATCATAGCGGTCGGAACCTGTACCGCTATCACGATGAGTACCGCTCATGTTATCATACATATAAAATTGTTGTTGTTTATGTCAAGTATTATGCAGAAATTTCAAAGAAAATCAAGGTATGCATTATGTGATCAATCTGTTGGAATTAAAAATACCACGAGTGGCTGGATCGTTTTTAAAGTGATAGACTTCTATCTTGCAACAGTGGATTACAGAGTATTTGCATCTGGATCGCAGCACCGAGGAAGTAAGTATGCCCCCCAGGAAATCAAGAAATTAGTCCATATACATACTCATGATGATTAACATCTTTTCACCTTAGTGGATAGAATTGGATACTAGAGCATCGAGGCAAGCATTGAGGATTGCAACTGACTTTGCCAATATGACTGTTCGTTTAGCTGCTTTTGCTTATAATGTAAGATATCTTGTCTTTTGCTAATTGAGGTGTTGATCACTGATGTTACTCACAATCTGGTCAATTTGATTCAGGAGTACATTCTTGAGATGGATAAGAATGCGTCCCTCAAGGACATAGATCTTCTCTATTTTGAGATTTGGAGGCGTGTCACTAAGAAAAATGTTGGCATCCTACCTATTACATAAATCATTTGTGTAATAGAGCACTACTGACATGCTTTGTGATTCTGCGTATTGCTTACGGTTTCAAAAATATTTCAGTTAAGTTATATGGATGCTGTGAAGGAAGTATATGAAATGGACAAGTTCGATGTACACAAAAGGAGACTAGATGGTGAACTGAAAGGGGTTCCTGCCGTCGCAACAATAAAACAATACGTAAGTTGGTGTCTTCATTTGGGGCTGTTGTGCAGATTTGTATGGCCCCCTAACTGTGACTTTTTGTTGTCAAAAAGAAATATGCAACATATTGCCAATATCTAATTTCATCTGTTCATCTTTCTAGATGCACTATGTTGTCCGACAAGGTGGCATTGACGCGAAGGTAAGTAGGGTACTATAGGTTTGAAATGGTGATACATATTTAACTGCAATATGTTGCTGATATTGATATGGCCTCTGTGTAGACCAAAGAGGATAAAGCTCGAGATGTGTTTAGGAAGTTATCTGTCAGTATGGTATTGTCTTGATGAATCCTCTATGATTATTTGTTTTGTTTTGAGAAAAAACCCTCTGAATTTATATGTGGCCATGATTGTTGTTTGTATATAACTGGTTCTCTTGTTCAGCATAAAGCAATGAACATGGCTCAGTACGCTCAGAAAAAGTTGGATTTAGCAGATGAGCTGAAGTTGGACAAAGAGGTATGCTAATAACTGTATTTATTGTCAAAGTAACATTGTGTCCCGAGATTTAAGGGAAAAAAGAAATAGAAACTTATGTGCACACACTTTTGTAGGGTGGAGTAGTTCCATTGGAAAGACCCTTCAAGTTCTGTGTAATGAAAAGACTAGATTTGTAACTTTTTGCCTGAAATGAGTGTATTATCCATTATCTCATCTGACAACAAGACAGAACTACTATGATGATTATATTACACAAGCAGCCCATCAGTCTGAAATTGTGGATGATGCTTGGATTTAGTTTACATTTGTGGTTTCTGAAAACAAGGGAGTGCTTTGTGGTCAACGAGGTCACCTAAGTCGTAATCCTAATACTTGCAAGTTTAATCCTGGTAGAGGATAGTTGTATGAAAAAGGTGGACATAAAGTTGTAGAAGCAAAGTGGGCTACGTTGTCAATCTGTCAGCAGTGGAAGAGGCGGCATCAGACTTGGTTCAGATTTCAGCCAATGAATTAGAGGAGCCAAAGCTAAAACGGAGGTTTAAGGATTGAAGAAAATAGACGAAAAGAAAGGAACTAGCAGTGACAACTTTGCAAATCATGCTCGCTCAGATCCAGGTACATCAAATCAAGCTCTGGCATCCATACGGAAATCTAGCTTGAAACGGACACTATATTCGGGTGCATCTATGCATGTCACAGGCTTTTCAAGTGAGTTCGTATCGTAGACTTCATACCCAGACACACATACATAAGATCGCACAATCTTTGGCACTGCTGTAGTTAAAGGCACTCCAATCAAATTAAATTATCTTTGGTTTTATATGTTCCCTCCTTTTCAGTTTGACTTGGTCTCAGTAAGCTCTTTGGTTGATCACATGAATTGTCGGGTCTCTCTCGATCGTGAAAATTGTTTGATCTAGGAGAGACTGACTGGAAAGAGACTTGGGATTGGCATCAGGCATAATGGGCTATAATCTTGGACAGAAACACAATGGATGATGCAGTCTGCATTGCATTGATTTGATGGTTGTTGCAACTGAAGAGGAGGGTAATTCAATACTTGTACATTGTCGGTTGGGGCATGTTTCTTTTGATTCAATACTTGTATTGTGGGTTGGGGCATGTGTCTTTTGATACTATGACGAAAGTATTCCCAAATGTAATGTGTAAGGCTTTGTTCGATTACAGCTCCTGTCCCAAGGGGATTGGAGGGGATTTGACTTATACGAGATTTAATCCCTAACAAACCTCTTCAAATCCATGTGAACCAAACACAGCCTAAGGTGGACAAAGCTAAATTAGTATGTGATACATGTGAGTTTGAGAAACACACAAGGTTATCATACGTGAGTAGGGGGCTCCGTAGTGTGTTTTCCTTTATGTTAATCCACTCAGATGTGTGAACTTGTCCACTTGTTTCTATAAGTGAATGATGTATTTTGTCACCTTTATTGATTATTATTTGGCATGACTTGGGTATATCTCTTATGGAACATAATACTGAGGTGCCTCAGTGTGTAACATCCCAAGTTTTCAATTTGGAATGTTATACATTAGATCATCAATGCATATCATATTTTATTTGCTTATGGTTTTGATCCTAGAAATTCTACGCAACTCAAGGACCCACGGAGCGAGTTGGGGATTTCGTTATTTTCATATTTGAGTTTTCTCAAATTTTGAGAATAGGATCATTTGATTTTACTTATTTTATCATCAATTATTTCTATTACAAAATTATGAGAGAGGGAATAAAATGAATTTCCCAAAATAAAGAAATATTGAGGATTTAATAATAAAATCAAATAAGATTTTGTTTCAGAGTTTTTCGTTATTTTATTTGAATTTAGGAAAAATGTGCGTTTTTCAAAATTGCATTTAGGCCCCAAATAAATGTTCACCTTGTGCGGCTTGATTTTATAAACCCGGGAAAATTTATTTCAGGATTTTTGGAGTCCGTTTAGTATTTCTTTTTACTTTTCTTCTGCGCGTAATTATTAAAAAAAATCGCACCCACCTACGGGCCGTGTCTGCCCGGGACTCCGGCCCGATTAGCCTTTATAAGCTGGCCCACCCCCGGGCCGAAACCCTAGCCCCGAGCTGCCGCCGCCGACGCCCACTCGCGCCGCCACCGCCCGTCGCCGCTGCCTCGCCGACCCGCCACCTCGCCGGACGCCGCCGCCTCGCCGACCCGCCGCCCGAGGTCCACCCCGAAATCCGTGCCGTTCGGTTTTTCGTCGGTTTTTTTAGTTTCGGTTTTTTTAAATAGATCGGTTTTTCCGATTTATTTATTTAGCGAGCGTTCGTCCGTTCATTCGTTCTAGCGAGCGTTCGTCGTTTTTCTTTTTCTCGGATTAAATCCGCGATTTTCTGATCGCGATTTCTGATCCGATTTTTGTTTTAGTATAACTTTTTGCTCGTTTATCGGAATCAGGCGATTCAAGCGCCTGGAGTTTCGTCTCGAAACCCTCTATCCGTTTAACCAACTTAAACAAGTTTTTGCTACTGTAAAAATTGCCTTAGATCCAAATTAGTAGAATGAAGTTGTTTTCTTTCGCCGTTTGACTTTCGTTGCTTCGTTTGATTTGATTCTTTTTGCCAACCGGAGTTCTTAAGTTGAACTTTCTGATTAGATCTCTTATTTGAGTTTTACCTGTGCATTAGATGAGTGCTTATTGTATGCTTGTTTGTTTGTCTATGATAGAATACCCGGAGTGCGCCGCCTGTTACTTCGAATCTCTAGGTTTCCCGGATTATCAGCAAGGCAAGTAACACTTTGGTCATACCTTTCCTACTACCCAGTTTTATTGCATTAGATCAATCCTCACACATTGCATGATTAGGATCTAATTAAATTGTGGGATGGGAAGTAGTTGAGGTAGTACCTATTACCTGTTTTATTATCAAACCTTTGGGAGTTACTTCTACGTTTGCCATTATGCCATGCTATGCTAGTAGACGTGGATTGGGTGAGTGATATCCATGACAGATGTGAGTTTGTTAATTATTGGTTTATCTAAGGTGGCAACTTAAATACACATCTGGGTGGATTGAGGTACCTGGGTATTCCAGGATTGCCTGTTTCTTTTTGGACCGCCACCCAGGCTCAAAGGGATCATGAGATTATTCATACTAGAAACTTCCGTGTGCAGCCACAAGCCATTATGGGCTCTGGCGTAGTTGATTAAGTCGTGCGAACTCTTACAGGGTAGACTAGCAGATGTAGGGGAAATTAGGTGTAACGGTCTATCCATCATAAGGTGCTAGCGCTTCTGAAAGACTATGTCTCGGTCATCCGTCTTCTCAAACACCATGTAGTGCGAGAAACCAAACGGAGGCGATCAAGTCTTGTGGGGAAAAGTGCGCAAACCTCTGCAGAGTGTAATAAACTAATCATGATTAGCCGTGTCCCCGGTTATGGACTTTTTGAGTATCTAGTACTTGGATTATCATGTGAATCTCAACATGGTACTCTAAATTAAATTTTGTTGGGTTTTGTTAATGATGATGCTTAATTGGGATTGAGAATGCTGTCAACCATTCCCAATGTTTAACAACTACCATGATAGTAAATAAAATTTATTCCTTTGTAGTAGGGGAAAATTGGCTTTACGCAAAACTGTAATCATAGAGCTTTCCACCAGCCAAATATGCATATAGTATAGCTGTTTCATTCCATTACTCTCTATGTGTTACCTTGCCAGCATTTCCATGTGCTGACCCGTTTCGGGCTGCAACGTTAATGTTGCAGACTTTTCAGACGACGACTAAGGAGTTTTTAGGTCGTGGTTCTATACTCAGTGATGTCGTTGGAGTTGATGGACTCACTTATCTTCCAAGCCTTCCGCTGTTATCGTTATTAGATGGCCTTAAGCCATGCTTATTGTAGTAAGTTCTCTTTTGAGACACTCGATGTAATAAGTGTGTGATTGCTATTCTGTTATAAATCCCCCGAGTACTGTGTGGTGTCAGCATTACTGATCCAGGGATGACACCTGAGGACAGTGATCAGACCGTTTGAGGTCTGGTCGCTACACAGTGCTTATAAGATTATTTATGTGAATATGTTTGACATATGTTGAACACGCATGTTGAGATGATCTCAACTGGGAGAGAATATGTGAGTACAAAATGTAGCGATCCAACCTCATACGGTCAAATCTCTGTGTATAAGTGTCATCCCTGGATCGGTAATGCTGACACACACAGTACTTGAAGGTTTTATAACAGAGTGCAATCACACACTTTTTACATCGAATGTCTCACAAGAGAACTTATTACAATAATATGGCTTAAGGCCAACTAAAAGGTAACTGCGGAAGCATCGAAGGTAAATGAGTCCATCAACTCCAATGGCATAGCTGAGTGCATGACAACGACCTAGCGCACCTTACTCTTTGTCTAAAAAGTCTGCAACATAATACATTGCAGCCAGAAATGGGTCAGCACATGGAATATGCTGGCAAAATAACACTATAGAGCAATTAACAAGATAAATGCTAACACTACGTGCATATGGCTGGTGCAGGCTCTACGGTTATCATATTTTTGCGAAAAGCCAGTTTTTCCCTACAACAAAGGAATATATTTTGTTTAACTATCATGGTAGTTGATAAATATTGAGAATGGAAACCCCATCTCAATCCCAAAATTAAATAGTTAACAACCCAACAAATTAATTTAGAGTGATGAGATCAAATCAATAATTCAAATACCAGATACTCAAGATGTCCATAACCGGGGACACGACAAACATGATTAGTTTGTACACTCTGCAGAGGTTTGCGCACTTTTCCCCACAAGACTCGACCTCCTCCGTTCAATTTCTCGCACTACATGATGTTTGAGAAACGAATGACCGAGACACAGTCTTTCAGAAGCATTAACTGTTTCGACGAGTAGACAGTACCACCTACATCCCCTACATCTGCTAGTCTACCACTGAAAGAGATCACACAACATACTCAACTATGCCAGAGCCCATAATGGCTTGTGGCTGCACACGAAAGTTTCTAGCATGAATAATGTTATGATCCCTTTGAGCCTGGGTGGCGAACCATAGGATGATCACACGGATTCCCCGGGATCTCCTTGGAGAACACTGGATTCCCCAGGTGCCCACAAACAATCCACCCAGATGTGTGTTAAAGTAGCCACCTTAAATAAACCCTTAGTTAACATTAATCTCTCACATCTGCCATGAATCACTCAAACCAATCCACGTCTATGAGCATAGTATAGCAATATAGCATAAGGTAGAAGTAACTCCCATGGTTTGAATAAAAAGGGCAATATGTACTACCTCAACTACTACTTCCCAAACCCACATGTTAAGCAGATCCTACTCATGAAATGTTTGAGGGTTGAAACCAATGCATAAAAACTAGGTAATAAAGCGGTTTGATCAAAGTGTTACTTGCCTCGCTGACGATCTACAAACCCTAGAGACTCGTAGTAGCACGCTTCGCACTCCGGAAATTCCATCACAAACAAACAATAGCATACATAAGCACTCAAGCATATATGCAAGGGTAAAACTCAGATGAGAAAGTCCAAACTGAAATTTCAACTGAAGTGCTTCGATTTGCAAAAAGAATCAATCAAATCGGAGCTACGAAACTCAAACTACGATCAAAATAAGTTCGGATTCAAATTTGCTTGAAATCAAATTTTAATTTGTCAAAACCATTTTCAAGTTGATTAACTGGAAAAGGGGTTCGATACGAAGATTTTGGCGTTGGTTTCACTGGATTTGGATGAACGGTTAAAAAGTAGCGAGGGTTTGAAGATCAGGGGCTAATCTGCGATAAAAATAATCACGGATAGGTCCCTGGCCGAAAATAAATAAAAAGAAAAAGACTAACGAATGAACGTTCGCCAACAGAACTAAACGAACGAACGCGTTCGCGAACAGAAGCGTTCGGGCGAACGTGCGCTAAATAGAACCGCTCGGAGAAAACCAGGAAAACCGAGAAAACCCTAACCCTAAAACAACCGATCTAGATCTAAACCGAAAAACCGGCGGCGGTTTTTACCGATTCACGGGCGGCGGGTAAACGGAGGCGGGCAGTGGCTCCGGCGGGGCTGGGCGGTGTCAGCGGGCGGTGGCGGCGCTGCTGCTGCTGCTGCTTGGGGGTGCGGCAGTGGCAGCGGGTGGCGAGACGAGGAGGAGGCGGCGGGCTCGGGCGGCTTATAAAGGCCCCCCCGGGGTCTCCGACTTGGAGAGGGGGTCGGCGAGGCGGCGGCGACCTAGACTCTCGCCGGAGTACGGCGCGGACACGGGCGCGGCGCAAGGCGGTGCCGCGCTGGGCTTGGCCCGGCTCGGCTGGGCCGTTGGCCAATCGGGCGCGCGACTTTTTTTAAA
This sequence comes from Triticum aestivum, assembly GCF_018294505.1. Classification (NCBI taxonomy): domain Eukaryota; kingdom Viridiplantae; phylum Streptophyta; class Magnoliopsida; order Poales; family Poaceae; genus Triticum; species Triticum aestivum. The sequence goes on along the minus strand of NC_057812.1, from coordinate 96,087,848 downwards.
AATAAATTCCGCCAAAGGAAAATCCTAAATAAATATAAATAATTCTAAAAATGCCAAAAGCAATTTTCACCGCCTAAATAAAATATTTAGAATAGAGTGAACATTTTCTGGCCTGAAATGCAATTTTGAAAAATGCATATTTTTCTAATTCAAATAAAATTCTCGAATAAAATCCAAATAAAATATTTATTTGATTTTAACATTTTTCCTCCAATATTTATTTTATTTTGGAGAAGTCATTTTGTCTCCTCTCATTTATTTTGGATATTTTTAAATATTCAGAGAGAAAAATATTAAAACCAAAATGATCCTCTTTTCAAATTTGAGAAAAATTCAAATATGAAAATAAATGAAATCCCCAACTCTCTCTGTGGGTCCTTGAGTTGTTTAGGATTTTCTAGGATCGCAAAAGAAATTCAAATAAAATATGATATGCATATGATAACCTATGTATAACATCTAAATTGAAAATTGGGATGTTACACAAAATTTAACAAATTTCGAGCTAAGAGTGGCTTTTCAGAACCCGGCTGTCTAGACACCCTCTTATCTCCATCGCCCATAAAAAAATCAGTTCGTAGAGATCTGTACCACGTCCTGTTGTATGCATTTGATTAGCAGGTCTATTTTTGCACTTTAGCTGATTCCACCTAACAAGAAGGTAGAGACGTCCGTGAATAGATTCCTTCAGCCGGTCAGCACCAGACCATTGTCGCACGCAACATGTCGGCCATGAAAACAAAAATAGAAGCAAGTGCGTCACATCTTCTATTTATTATTCCGTTGCTGCCACTCAAGAAAATATCAGTTTATTATTTTGCTTTGGCTGCCGCATTTTGTACAGAAAAAAGTAGAGTTGTCCAGATCACGTGAACTTCTGAACTTGTGCATGCATGTGAGACTGTTTTTAGAAGAGAGGCACAACGTGTGGCTGCGGATGCATGTCAAAGCAATTTAGAGAGTTTATTTAAAGACAACTTTCCAGAGAGTTGGAGTGCGAGGGAAGAGAGATGGGAATCTCATGGAGTCATTTTACAGTGTATCCGGATGATATGGACCGTCCGTTGGAGCGAATTCGATGGTCCAGATCCGATGCAATACGCTGAGGTCACGTGTATTATATCAAACCCCGAAGGACATTTTCGGGAGAAAAAATATTTCGAACTGATCAGATTTTCCCTCCCAAATATTTCGAGGGTATTCTCGGTACGAATTTCAGGGCTATTTTCTGGTTCGATTTTATCCCGTTCGCTAGGGTTTATTCCTCGCCGCCGCTAGGGTTTTAATCCTCGCCAGTAGGATCTAGCCGTGCGTTGTGGCCCCTCCCTCCCTCCACCCCAATTTCCTCGCGGTCTCGCACCACCTTTTCAACGAAAAACATGAGAGGAGGCGCACTGCCCTCCCCGCGGCGGCCGCCGGCGAAGATTCGGCGCCATCCCACCTCCCACTCCTCCATGCGGGTGCCTATAGCCAAAAGGTTATAGGCAACCTCTTTCCCACAACCCAATTGGTTGTTTGCGTCCTCTACGCCTCTCTGCCATGGCAGCAGCTTTGATCTGGCCATGCACCTCGTCCGAAGGCAAGGGGGTTGGGTAGGGATCATGTTATCTGCGGGACTAGATGAAGCCGGCCGCCGGCCTCGACGACCAGCCCCATTCATCCAGCCCCGACTTCAAGATCTACGAACATTCAATCGTTGCATTCATACACTTATACATTTCTTTCAACATGTATTCTTTCAATTTGGCTGATAGGTGAGATTTGGAGATCAATCGAGATGATAACCTATTAATTTTGGAATGTACTATAAACAATTCATAGTTTATGTTGCTCAATATTTATGATGCTCGCTTCTTCTTGTGCAATTGCTGGACTGGGATCAACAGACTTGGCATGTACTTTATAACAAAAATTAGATTCACATGGGATATCCACCGTTTGAAGATTGGTGTTAATTCTCATTATGATGTTTTAGCCTTGTTAAAGGGAGAGTAATGGTCCTCGCAAAAATCAGAGAGAAAGGAATGAGCATTCGATTCTTCCATATGTTGCATTTCACTCTTCTGTGTTTTGTTATGTCCAATATTTGTTACATGCACACACTTGACAAGGTTAGTACAAGTACTAATTTTTCCTCTGTTTTGCAGGGCTATGACAAAACATGCTATGTGATTCCCTGAGGCAGGATGGATGTACCATGGCCACCCCATTGTGCTCCTGAAGGTGATCCCTTCAATTTAGCGCACGTCCTACCATGCAACACCATGGTCGTTGCAGCACCTGCAGAGGCCCCCTATGGTACGTGCTTTACTCTTATTATCCTATGCTCTCTTTTATTGGCTTTTCGGCCTGCCTATGAGACATTGACTGTCCCGTTTTCTGGGATAGCTGGGATTGCGTGTTGATTCATACGGTATTTTTCTTCTGTTGCGAGGCTATGCTCATGCTCGTACCTTTTTCTCTCATATGAAAATAGACATTTCATATCCATTATTTTTCTAGGGTTGCCCGTGCACTGTAATTGGTCCGAACCTTGCCTAGGCACTGTTACTGTCACATGGTTGTAAAAAACAAATATAGATTTCTACGAGATCCCGTAGAGACCAAATTTATTTCAAGCAAAGTATTGTAACCAATATTATTGAAGTTTTACAATTTGACTCATCCGCAATGGACTAAGAACACGGCTAGGAAACCTTCTTCGGGACTAAAACCCAACCACACCTTACTGTATCGCTTTGTGGCCAAATGTACACTCCACATGTAAGAATGAACCACACTGCTGGACTAACTAATTGCATCTTCGTCGTCTTCAACCGCAGCTGCATCCTATAGCCTAGCATGGTACTGCTTGAACATATTCCTGTATTTCATTTTGTTTTAGGGTGAATCGACAAGCACACCAGGTAGCTCTCTTCTGAATTTGTCGGTGTAGGCCTGCATGCGAGGACATGTTAGTATCATTCCATAAGTTTCAGAAAATGACAGAATTTTAGGTGTTACTCTATGTACTTCATCATATTGCATCCTCAGTTTTACTCCCGTAAATAATTCGATGTTATTCAGCATGTACAGTGCACAACAAGAACTACAACATTTTATGTTGTTAGATCAGCATTTCAGATATTAACAATCAAAAACAAAAACAAAAGCTAATATTGTTGACTGATGTCTCATCGGATTTTGGCACATTAATATTCCATACTGACCATTGCGTCACGTTAATGTCTTCCCATGCATTGCTTTCAATCCCATTGACTCACATCGCTGCTCTCAGATGTGCTTCCATCCCACGTACCTTCAAGCCCAATGGGATGAGAAGTTGCGTACGACTAATACTTACATATGATGTTAAATCCTTTGTTATAATTAAATATGTTGAAATTCTCACCACGTTATTTACTTCTCTGGGTACCATACACTGGAAAAGTGAATCAACAACCTGAATCTCCTTCCTTCTGGGGTTTACGACCACAAGGAACCAGTGGACGTTTGAACTGTTCATAGGTAGGAAAACTTGGAGTGCACAGATAATTAGATCAACGTGTATAGTAATAAAAAACATGTTCTACGTCAGGTTAAAATACGATATCATGTTTCAGGTAGGTGGTGCCTTGTGTTGTTCCAGGAATGCCTGCCAAAGCGTCCTTGTAGCACTCCTCTATCCTACCACCTCTTTCGAGCTTAGCGACGCCGGCCACCCTCTCAATGTAAACCAGTTGGCCGTCCCTTCTGTCAATTGGTTCATCATGACGCATGAGCTGGATCGCAACATTAACCACCTACAACAATAATCAAGTTAATTGTATTGTACAAAAATGAAACTTCATAAAATAATTTGTGAAATATCTTACTTCGTTACCCAATCATACGCCATCTTCGGATTCATCTTTTTGGGTGAGGCATTGCAAATGCTTCGATAGCACGACAATGTCATCAACTAAGACCATTTGTTTTGCATGATTTGTAGTGTTGATCAGTGACGCAATGAAATCCTGTCGAACCACGTCTAGCTGGTCCCTCTGGGTTTCAGGAACTTCTGACCTCTTTTTGAGGTGCTAGAGCCGATTTTCCTCTTTTTATTGTTCGTGTCCTCGGAATCATTTGTACACTCTGATGGAGTCTTGTTTTTCCTTTTTTTCTTCTCAGTATCATACGAAGCATACTCATCATTCTTAAATAATTGCGATACCACCCTTTTCTTTTCGCCCCCATGATTTGGCGGCGTCGATTCAACCACACTTACTTGCTGCTTTCGAAAGGATTCATCATGGCTGTCATCATCTATGAAGGCACGGGGCTCTTTAGGCTCTCGCGATCCCGTAGCCTTCACAAAGTGTTGCTTACTCCCTCCGTTGAACGGATTCTGTCATACGAAATAAACCGCGTGTTAGCCTTTAGCAGATTCTTGTTCAATTATAGGTAAAATGTGCATCACCTGGAAATCTTAAAGGCTTGTGGTGGCTTTGGAATGCATTTGATTATCCAAACTAGGAGCTCCATGGATATCATCCACCTCTTTCAAAAGCTTATGAACACCACTGAGATCCTGTTTGATTTTTACAGCAGCTCTTTCGAATGCTTCATCCTGTACGTGGAAGATCACATGTGTTGGGTTTCATAGTAATTTCAAAATTTTTCCTACGCACACGCAAGATCATGGTGATGCATAGCAACGAGAGGGGAGAGTGTTGTCTACATACCCTCGTAGACCGCAACGGAAGCGTTGACGCAACATAGAGGAAGTAGTCGTACGTCTTCCCGATCCGACCGATCCAAGCACCGTTACTCCGGTACCTCCGAGTTCTTAGCACACGTATAGCTCGATGACGCTCCCCGGGCTCCGATCCAGCAAAGCTTCGGGGATGAGTTCTGTCAGCACAACGGCGTGGTGACAATGATGATGTTCTACCGACGCAGGGCTTCGCCTAAGCACTGCAACGATATGACCGAGGTGGAATATGGTGGAGGGGGGCACCGCACACGGCTAAGGAACGATCACGAAGATCAACTTGTGTGTCCTAGGGTGCCCCCTTGCCTCCGTATATAAAGGATCCAAGGGAGGGGGTGCGGCCGGCCTAGAGGAGGCGCGCACGAGGAGTCCTACTCCTATCGGGAGTAGGACTCCCCTCCCTTTTCCTTGTCCAACTAGGAGAGAGGGAAGGAGAGAAGGAAAGGGGGGGCGCCGCCCCTCCCTCCTTGTCCAATTCGGACTAGGGGGAGAGGGGGCGCGTGGCCTGCCCTGGCAGCCCCTTCGTCTTCTCCACTTTAGGCCCATGAGGCCCATTAAACCCCCGGGGGGTTCCGGTAACCCCCCGGTGCTCCGGTTTTATCCGAAACTTCCCCGGAACGCTTTCGGTGTCCGAATATAGTCGTCCAATATATCAATCTTTATGTCTCGACCATTTCGAGGCTCCTCGTCATGTCCGTGATCACATCCGGGACTCCGAACTAACTTCTGTACATCAAAATGCATAAACTCATAATAACTGTCATCGTAACGTTAAGCGTGTGGACCCTACGGTTCGAGAACAATGTAGACATGATTGAGACAAATCTCCGGTCAATAACCAATAGCGGGACCTAGATGCCCATATTGGCTCCTACATATTCTACGAAGATCTTTATTGGTCAGACCGCATAACAACATATGTTGTTCCCTTTGTCATCGGTATGTTACTTGCCCGAGATTCGATCGTCGGTATCCAATACCTAGTTCAATCTCGTTACCGCCAAGTCTCTTTACTCATTCCGTAATACATCATCTCGCAACTAACTCATTAGTTGTAATGCTTGCAAGGCTTATGTGATGTGCATTACCGAGAGGGCCCAGAGATACCTCTCCGACAATCGGAGTGACAAATCCTAATCTCGAAATACGCGAACCCAACATCTACCTTTGGAGACACCTGTAGAGCACCTTTATAATCACCCATTTACGTTGTGATGTTTGGTAGCACACAAAGTGTTCCTCCGGCAAATGGGAGTTGCATAATCTCATAGTCATAGGAACATGTATAAGTCATGAAGAAAGTAATAGCAACATACTAAATGATCGGGTGCTAAGCTAATGGAATGGGTCATGTCAATCAGATCATTCACCTAATGATGTGATCCCATTAATCAAATAACAACTCTTTGTTCATGGTTAGGAAACATAACCATCTTTGATTAACGAGCTAGTCAAGTAGAGGCATACTAGTGACACTCTGTTTGTCTATGTATTCACACATGTATTATGTTTCCGGTTAATACAATTCTAGCATGAATAATAAACATTTATCATGATATAAGGAAATAAATAATAACTTTATTATTGCCTCTAGGGCATATTTCCTTCAGTCTCCCACTTGCACTAGAGTCAATAATCTAGATTACACAGTAATGATTCTAACACCCATGGAGCCTTGGTGCTGATCATGTTTTGCTCGTGGAAGAGGCTTAGTCAACGGGTCTGCAATATTCAGATCCGTATGTATCTTGCAAATCTCTATGTCTCCCACCTAGACTAGATCCCGGATGGAATTGAAGCGTCTCTTGATGTGCTTGGTTCTCTTGTGAAATCTGGATTCCTTTGCCAAGGCAATTGCACCAGTATTGTCACAAAAGATTTTCATTGGACCCGATGCACTAGGTATGACACCTAGATCGGATATGAACTCCTTCATCCAGACTCCTTCATTTGCTGCTTCCGAAGCAACTATGTACTCCGCTTCACATGTAGATCCTGCTACGATGCTTTGTTTAGAACTGCACCAACTGACAGCTCCACCGTTTAAGGTAAACACGTATCCGGTTTGCGATTTAGAATCGTCCGGATTAGTGTCAAAGCTTGCATCAATGTAACCGTTTACAATGAGCTCTTTGTCACCTCCATATACGAGAAACATATCCTTGGTCCTTTTCAGGTACTTTAGGATGTTCATGACCGCTGTCCAGTGATCCACTCCTGGATTACTTTGGTACCTCCCTGCTAAACTTATAGCAAGGCACACATCAGGTCTGGTACACAGCATTGCATACATGATAGAGCCTATGGCTGAAGCATAGGGAACATCTTTCATTTTCTCTCTATCTTCTGCAGTTGTCGGGCATTGAGTCTGACTCAACTTCACACCTTGTAACACAGGCAAGAACCCTTTCTTTGCTTGATCCATTTTGAACTTATTCAAAATCTTGTCAAGGTATGTGCTTTGTGAAAGTCCAATTAAGCGTCTTGATCTATCTCTATAGATCTTTATGCCTAATATGTAAGCAGCTTCACCGAGGTCCTTCATTGAAAAACTCTTATTCAAGTATCAATTTATGCTATCCAGAAATTCTATATCATTTCCAATCAGTAATATGTCATCCACATATAATATCAGAAATGCTACAGAGCTCCCACTCACTTTCTTGTAAATACAGGCTTCTCCGAAAGTCTGTATAAAACCAAATGCTTTGATCACACTATCAAAGCGTTTATTCCAACTCCGAGAGGCTTGCACCAGTCCATAAATAGATCGCTGGAGCTTGCACACTTTGTTAGCTCCCTTTGGATCGACAAAACCTTCTGGTTGCATCATATACAGCTCTTCTTCCAGAAATCCATTCAGGAATGCAGTTTTAACATCCATCTGCCAAATTTCGTAATCATAAAATGCGGCAATTGCTAACATGATTCGGACAGACTTAAGCATTGCTACGGGTGAGAAAGTCTCATCGTAGTCAATCCCTTGAACTTGTTGAAAACCTTTTGCAACAAGTCGAGCTTTGTAGACAGTAATATTACCGTCAGCGTCAGTCTTCTTCTTGAAGATCCATTTATTCTCAATTGTTTGCCGATCATCGGGCAAGTCAACCAAAGTCCATACTTTGTTCTCATACATGGATCCCATCTCAGATTTCATGGCTTCAAGCCATTTTGCGGAATCTGGGCTCACCATCGCTTCTTCATAGTTCGTAGGTTCATCATGATCTAGTAGCATGACTTCCAGAACAGGATTACCGTACCACTCTGGCGCGGATCTCACTCTGGTTGATCTACGAGGTTCATTAGTATCTTGATCTAAAGTTTCATGATCATCATCATTAGCTTCCTCACTAACTGGTGTAGGTGTCACTGAAACAGTTTTCTGTGATGTACTACTTTCCAATAAGGGAGCAGGTACAGTTACCTCGTCAAGTTCTACTTTCCTCCCACTCACTTCTTTCGAGAGAAACTCCTTCTCCAGAAAGTTTCCGAATTTAGCAACAAAAGGCTTGCCTTCGGATCTGTGATAGAAGGTGTATCCAATAGTTTCCTTTGGATATGCTATGAAGACACATTTCTCCGATTTGGGTTCGAGCTTATCAGGTTGAAGCTTTTTCACATACGCATCGCAGCCCCAAACTTTCAGAAACGACAACTTTGGTTTCTTGCCAAACCACAGTTCATAAGGCGTCGTCTCAACGGATTTTGATGGTGCCCTATTTAACGTGAATGCGTCCGTCTCTAGAGCGTATCCCCAAAACGATAGCGGTAAATCAGTAAGAGACATCATAGATCGCACCATATCTAGTAAAGTACGATTACGACGTTCGGACACACCATTACGTTGTGGTGTTCCGGGTGGCGTGAGTTGCGAAACTATTCCACAATTTTTCAAATGTACACCAAACTCGTAACTCAAATATTCTCCTCCATGATCAGATCGTAGAAACTTTATTTTCTTGTTACGATGATTTTCAACTTCACTCTGAAATTCTTTGAACTTTTCAAATGTTTGAGACTTATGTTTCATTAAGTAGATATACCCATATCTGCTTAAGTCATCTGTGAAGGTGAGAAAATAACGATATCCGCCACGAGCCTCAATATTCATCGGACCACATACATCTGTATGTATGATTTCCAACAAATCTGTTGCTCTCTCCATAGTACCGGAGAATGGTGTTTTAGTCATCTTGCCCATGAGGCACGGTTCGCAAGTACCAAGTGATTCATAATCAAGTGGTTCCAAAAGTCCATCATTATGGAGTTTCTTCACGCGCTTTACACCGATATGACCTAAACTGCAGTGCCACAAATAATTTGCACCATCATTATCAACTCTGCATCTTTTGGCTTCAACATTATGAATATGTGTATCACTACTATCGAGATTCAATAAGAATAGACCACTCTTCAAGGGTGCATGACCATAAAAGATATTACTCATATAAATAGAACAACCATTATTCTCTGATTTAAATGAATAACCGTCTCGCATTAAACAAGATCCAGATATAATGTTCATGCTCAACGCTGGCACCAAATAACAATTATTTAGTTCTAATACTAATCCCGAAGGTAGATGTAGAGGTCGCGTGCCGACCGCGATCACATCGATTTTGGAACCGTTTCCCATGCGCATCGTCACCTCGTCCTTAACCAATCTTCGCTTAATCCGTAGTCCCTGTTTCGAGTTGCAAATATTAGCAACAGAACCAGTATCAAATACCCAGGTGCTACTGCGAGCATTAGTAAGGTACACATCAATAACATGTATATCACATATACCTTTGTTCACCTTGCCATCCTTCTTATCCGCCAAATACTTGGGGCAGTTCCTCTTCCAGTGACCAGTCTGCTTGCAGTAGAAGCACTCAGTTTCAGGCTTAGGTCCAGACTTGGGTTTCTTCTCTTGAGCAGCAACTTGCTTGCCGTTCTTCTTGAAGTTCCCCTTCTTCTTCCCTTTGCCCTTTTTCTTGAAACTAGTGGTCTTGTTGACCATCAACACTTGATGCTCCTTCTTGATTTCTACCTCCACAGCTTTCAGCATTGCGAAGAGCTCGGGAATAGTCTTATTCATCCCTTGCATATTATAGTTCATCACGAAGCTCTTGTAGCTTGGTGGTAGTGATTGGAGAATTCTGTCAGCGACATAATCATCTAGAAGATTAACTCCCAATTGAATCAAGTGATTATTATACCCAGACATTTTGAGTATATGCTCACTGACAGAACTATTCTCCTCCATCTTGCAGCTATAGAACTTATTGGAGACTTCATATCTCTCAATCCGGGCATTTGCTTGAAATATTAACTTCAACTCCTGGAACATCTCATATGCTCCATGACGTTCAAAACGTCGTTGAAGTCCTGATTCTAAGCCGTAAAGCATGGCACACTGAACTATCGAGTAGTCATCAGCTTTGCTCTGCCAGACGTTCATAACATCTGGTGTTGCTCCAGCAGCAGGCCTGGCACCCAGTGGTGCTTCCAGGACATAATTCTTCTGTGCAGCAATGAGGATAATCCTCAAGTTACGGACCCAGTCCGTGTAATTGCTACCATCATCTTTCAACTTTGCTTTCTCAAGGAACGCATTAAAATTTAACGGAACAACAGCATGAGCCATCTATCTACAATCAAACATAAACAAGCAAGATACTATCAGGTACTAAGTTTCATGATAAATTTAGGTTCGATTAATTTACTTAAAAGAACTCCCACTTAGATAGACATCCCTCTAATCCTCTAAGTGATTACGTGATCCAAATCAACTAAACCATGTCCGATCATCACGTGAGATGGAGCAGTTTCATTGGTGAACATCATTATATTGATCATATCTACTATATGATTCACGCTCGACCTTTCGGTCTCCGTGTTCCGAGGCCATATCTGTATATGCTTGGCTCGTCAAGTATAACCTGAGTATTCCGCGTGTGCAACTGTTTTGCACCCGTTGTATTTGAACGTAGAGCCTATCACACCCGATCATCACGTGGTGTCTCAACACGAAGAACTTTCGCAACGGTGCATACTCAGGAAGAACACTTCTTGATAATTAGTGAGAGATCATCTTATAATGCTACCGTCAATCAAAGCAAGATAAGATGCATAGAAGATAAACATCACATGCAATCAATATAAGTGATATGGTATGGCCATCATCATCTTGTGCCTGTGATCTCCATCTCCGAAGCACCGTCATGATCACCATCGTCACCGGCACGACACCTTGATCTCCATCATTGCATCGTTGTCGTCTCGCCAATCTTATGCTTCCACGACTATCGCTACCGCTTAGTGATAAAGTAAAGCATTACAACGCGATTGCATTGCATACAATAAAGCGACAACCATATGGCTCCTGCCAGTTGCCGATAACTCGGTTACAAAACATGATCATCTCATACAATCAAATTTAGCATCATGTCTTGACCATATCACATCACAACATGCCCTGCAAAAACAAGTTAGACGTCCTCTACTTTGTTGTTGCAAGTTTTACGTGGCTGCTACGGGCTTAAGCAAGAACCAATCTTACCTACGCATCAAAACCACAACGATAGTTTGTCATGTTGGTGTTGTTTTAACCTTCGCAAGGACCGGGCGTAGCCACACTCGGTTCAACTAAAGTTGGAGAAACTGTCACCCGCAAGCCACCTCTGTGCAAAGCACGTCGGGAGAATCGGTTTCGCGTAAGCGTACGCGTAATGTTGGTCCGAGCAGCTTCGTCCAACAATACTGCCGAACCAAAGTATGACATGCTGGTAAGCAGTATGACTTATATCGCCCACAACTAACTTGTGTTCTACTCGTGCATATAACATCAACATATAAAACCTAGGCTCGGATGCCACTGTTGGGTTTCGTAGTAATTTCAAAAAATTTCCTACGCACACGCAAGATGATGGTGATGCATAGCAACGAGAGGGGAGAGTGTTGTCTACATACCCTCGTAGACCGCAACAGAAGCGTTGATGCAATGTAGAGGAAGTAGTTGTACGTCTTCCCGATCCGACCGATCCAAGCACTGTTACTCCGGTACCTCCGAGTTCTTAGCACACGTACAGCTCGATGACGCTCCCCGGGCTCCGATCCAGCAAAGCTTTGGGGATGAGTTCTGTCAGCACAACGGCGTGGTGACGGTGATGATGTTCTACCGATGCAGGGCTTCGCCTAAGCACTGCAACGATATGACCGAGGTGGAATATGGTGGAGGGGGCACCGCACACAGCTAAGGAACAATCACGAAGATCAACTTGTGTGTCCTAGGGTGCCCCCTTGCCTCCGTATATAATGGATCCAAGGGGGCGGTGCGGCCGGCCTAGAGGAGGCGCGCAGGAGGAGTCCTACTCCTACCGGGAGTAGGACTCCCCTCCCTTTTCCTTGTCCAACTAGGAGAGAGGGAAGGAGAGAAGGAAAGGGGGGGGGGGGCGCCGCCCCTCCCTCCTTGTCCAATTCGGACTAGGGGGAGAGGGGGCGCGCGGCCTGCCCTGGCAGCCCCTTCCTCTTCTCCAATTTAGGCCCATGAGGCCCATTAAACCCCCGGGGGGTTCCGGTAACCCCCCGGTGCTCCGGTTTTTCCGAAACTTCCCCGAAACGCTTCCGGTGTCCGAATATAGTCGTCCAATATATCAATCTTTATGTCTCGACCATTTCGAGACTCCTCGTCATGTCCGTGATCACATCTGGGACTCGGAACTAACTTCGGTACATCAAAATGCATAAACTCGTAATAACTGTCATCGTAACGTTAAGCGTGCGGACCATATGGTTCGAGAACAATGTGGACATGACTGAGACAAATCTCCGGTCAATAACCAATAGCGGGACCTGGATGCCCATATTGGCTCCTACATATTCTACGAAGATCTTTATCGGTCAGACCGCATAACAACATACGTTGTTCCCTTTGTCATCGGTATGTTACTTGCTCGAGATTCGATCGTCGGTATCTCAATACCTAGTTCAATCTCGTTACCGGCAAGTCTCTTTACTCGTTCCGTAATACATCATCTCGCAACTAACTCATTAGTTGTAATGCTTGCAAGGCTTATGTGATGTGCATTACCGAGAGGGCCCAGAGATACCTCTCTGACAATCGGAGTGACAAATCCTAATCTCAAAATACGCCAACCCAACATCTACCTTTGGAGACACCTGTAGAGCACCTTTGTAATCGCCCATTTACGTTGTGACGTTTGGTAGCACACAAAGTGTTCCTCCGACAAACGGGAGTTGCATAATCTCATAGTCATAGGAACATGTATAAGTCATGAAGAAAGTAATAGCAACATACTAAACGATCGGGTGCTAAGCTAATGGAATGGGTCATGTCAATCAGATCATTCACCTAATGATGTGATCCCATTAATCAAATAACAACTCTTTGTTCATGGTTAGGAAACATAACCATCTTTGATTAATGAGCTAGTCAAGTAGAGGCATACTAGTGACACTCTATTTGTCTATGTATTCACACATGTATTATGTTTCCGGTTAATACAATTCTAGTATGAATAATAAACATTTATCATGATATAAGGAAAAAATAATAACTTTATTATTGCCTCTAGGGCATATTTCCTTCAACATGTTATTTCTGAAACAACAATGATTGTTTCATAATTAAGTTAACATGCATGCATACGTCAAAATGTTCATCAAGGTTCTTCATGGGGGGCTCCATGTCATCATTTTTTATTCCCTGCTTACAATGGTGCTTAGCAGCGACCTCCATGACATCCTTTGTTTCCCCTGGTCAGAAGCCTGCTCAGCATTCTCAACAGAGGCCTCCATTGGGTGTGAAGGTGCCCCGAGGTCAGAGAGATGTATGTCCTCCACTCCTGGAAATATTCCATCGCATTTTTTCTTTAAAAAATACATGTTAGTCTGGGGTGTTTTCCTAGTAAACTAATTTAGAAAAAACCTTGTACATGTATATTTCCAATTATATATAGTAATCTCATAATTCTAGGCTTACGTTCAATTCTTTGATGAGGTCCTCCGTGAGCTTGCCATTTGTATGGGTACACCTAAGGCACTCATCCATTTTCTTTTCAAGGGTGCACATCCTATCGACTTGTTCGGCACCGGCCTCCCACACGAGGGAGGAAACTTCTTGCAAATCAGTCAATAAACGTCCGACGAGTACCTTAATCTGAGACTTTGAAACAGTTAGAATCATATAACTTCATACTAGTTGGAATGTTACAATATATATTTGTGCCTGATGTAACTCAATTACCTGAGCACCAATCTTCGGTTTGGCCAGCGTACCATCTCATGCTGGAATGAAAGGCCTCATCAGGTCCTCAACATACTACAGTTTAGTGTCGTTAGTATGATTTAGAAAATATATATCTTACATAATCCAGGCAATGTGCTGACATTTTACCTCTCCAACTCCCAAATAATTATTCTGGATTATATTGTCAACCTTTTTTGCCTTCTCCTCGCTCTAGTTCTGGATCGGTGTCCTTAACCTTGATTCATATGAGATGCTAGAGTCCAATTGGTGCACTCTGAACTTCTCATAGTACCATGTCTGCATGACAACAAAAGCAGTTTACAAACATTCTCGTACGTTATGTAATGTATGTTAGGTAACTGACAATTGTACTACTACGAATTACCTGCAGCAATGGTAGATTCCCCTCTAGAATTGCCTCACCATTTATAAAATACTTCACGCTATCCATAAGATAGTCAAGCATTTGCTGTCCAAGATTTGTGCCCTTTATCGTCTCAACGTTTCTAACAATCCCAATATATTTGTTATCCACATACTCCTTTTTTGTTTGGCATATATATTTGCCTATGGTGTACAAGACAAATGGCCTGACAAAATTTGGTGTGCTGTCGCCTTTCATCTTGGCTAGCAATCCTTTGAAAGTTATTTTGGTGTCATTACGGTCTTTCAGTTTCTTCCACAACTCCATATTATCATGAAGATTTGAAGGGACGTGTTTCTTCCCATGGCAGGGCATGCCTGTTATATGCGCTACATTTTCTAGTGTGATCCTACATGGTCTCCCATTGATGATAAAGGCATCCTGCTCTGCATCATATGAATTAGCGATTGCCAGGCACAATACACATCTAATTTTGATGGTAGGTGTCTTGAGAAGTCCACCCAGTCCTATCAAATGGATGTACATCCTTTGCTGCGTGTTTAATACATTTATGAATTCCTCATATGGCGGCAAAGAAGCATCCTGGGTTCAATGGATGTGCAAGTGTTATTAGATTTAGCATGGTATACAATTTAAACACTCATACAAACGAATACAGCTTATATATACTAACATAAAAATTGTGCTCTACGCTACTGCATTAGGTACAAGCATGCTGAGTTCCATGAATGTGCAAATACTATCATTAGATTCAGCTTGCACTAGTAGAAAAGGGGGCAAAGGTCCAGGCTGGGTCAACCCATTAGTCCCGGTTCAGTCCAGAACCGGGACCAATGGGGGCATTGGACCTGGTTCGTGAGCCCAGGGGGCCAGCCGGGCCATGTGGGCCATTGGTCCCAGTTCGTCTAGACCTTTTGGTCCCGGTTGGTGGGACGAACCGGGACCAATGGGCCTCGCTCCTGGCCCACCACCATTGGTCCCAGTTGGTGGCTTGAACCGGGACCAAAGGCTCCCCTTTAGTCCCGGTTCATGCCACCAACCGGGACCAATGAGGTGCCTATATATACCCCCTCGCGTAAGAGCAGAGCACACTGCTATGTTTTTTCTGGCCGAGGGGGAGAGGGCTTGGTGGTGCTCTAGCTCACCTCCTATGCACATAAGGTGTTTGATGGAATGCCCGAGCCACACTACTTAAGCTTTCTCCTCTCCAAGCTCGACCTCAAAGCTCCATTTTCCTCAATATTTGTCTAGGTTTAGCAGTCCGTCACGCCCCGTCCCCGTCTTCACCGTCGCCGATCACCCGCGCCGAGCTCATCGCCGGCACCACCATGGTGAGCCTCTTGTTCTTATCTTCTTTCTGAAAGGAAAAAATATTCTTACTTGTATGTTTACATAGATACTTGTATTATTTTCTTACTTTTATTATTGCATCTTATATAGTGCCATGGTTTTGGTATCCGCCCCCGTCGGCCCTCGTCCTGTCTATGATTCGGATGTGGTATATATATTATCTTTATAACTATTGGTTCATTTATTTTTTATGAAAATTATGCCGACCAACGTGACATAGATTTTATTTATGTAGGATGTATGTGAATCGGAAATTCCAACCGACCCTATTGTCGAGAGGTTAAATTTAGTTAAAGAAGAAATCAATTTGTTGGAGGAAAAAATAAAAAAAATTGAGGAGGACAAGATGATATTGGAGTTGCATGTTGCGGATGTCGTCGATGATCACAAGATCAAGATGTATGCAATGCGCTTGAAGATTAGAAAGATTAGAAAATATGCCATTCATACCGAGGCTTGGTATCATTATGCTGTTGGATCAATTGTTACCTTGGTTGCGATTATAATCGCATTTGTTTTCGCATTGAAATGTTTTACATAGTTTCAATGTATGGTTTAATTAAGTAGATGCTCTGGAGAGCTATATGTTGTTAGATGAGAACTATGTATGTACTTTGGTTTTAATGTGATGATGAACTTCTATTAATTTGGACACTTAATTATATATAATGCACGCAGATGAACCGACAATGGATGTACGGTGACAGTCACACCTCCGAGTACATTAAGGGCGTGCATGAGTTTCTCGATGCGGCTGAGGCAAACAAGCAGAATGGTTTTATGTGTTGTCCATGCACTGAATGTGGGAATACAAGGTCTTACTCTAACCGGAAAATGCTTCACTCCCACCTACTTTACAAGGGTTTCAGGCCACACTATAATGTTTGGACGAGGCACGGAGAAATAAGGGTTATGATGGAAGACGGCGAAGAAGAAGAGTACGATGACAACTATGTGCCCCCTGAATACGGTGATGCTGCAAAAGGGGGAGCTGGTAAGATCAAGAGGAACCAGACGATGTGCCTAATAATGCTGGAACGGGTGAAGCTGCTGAAGATCAAGAGGAACCATACGATGTGCCCGATGATGATGATCTCCGCCGGGTCATTGTTGATGCAAAGACGCAATGCGGAAGTCAAAAGGAGAAGCTGAAGTTCGATCGCATGTTAGAGGATCACAAAAAAGGGTTGTACCCCAATTGCGAAGATGGCAACACAAAGCTCGGTACCGTACTGGAATTGCTGCAGTGGAAGGCAGAGAATGCTGTGCCTGACAAAGGATTTGAGAAGCTACTGAAAATATTGAAGAAGAAGCTTCCAAAGGATAACGAATTGCCCGACAGTACATACGCAGCAAAGAAGGTCATATGCCCTCTAGGATTGGAGGTGAAGAAGATACATGCATGCCCTAATGACTGCATCCTCTACCGTGGTGCATACAAGGATCTGAACGCATGCCCGGTATGCGGTGCATTGCGGTATAAGATCAGACGAGATGACCCTGGTGATGTTGACGGCGAGCCCCCCAAGAAGAGGGTTCCTGCGAAGGTGATGTGGTATGCTCCTATAATACCACGGTTGAAACGTCTATTCAGAAACGAAGAGCATGCCAAGTTGATGCGATGGCATAGTGAGGACCATAAGAAAGACGGGAAGTTGAGAGCACCCGCTGACGGGTCGCAGTGGAGAAAAATCGAGAGAAAGTACTGGGATGAGTTTGCAAAGGACCCAAGGAACGTATGGTTTGCTTTAAGCGTGGATGGCATTAATCCTTTCGGGGAGCAGAGCAGCAATCACAGCACCTGGCCCGTGACTCTATGTATGCATAACCTTCCTCCTTGGATGTGCATGAAGGGGAAGTTCATTATGATGCCAGTTCTCATCCAAGGCCCTAAGCAACCCGGCAACGACATTGATGTGTACCTAAGGCCATTAGTTGAAGAACTTTTACAACTGTGGAATGGAAACGGTGTACGTACATGGGATGAGCACAGACATGAGGAATTTAACCTAAAGGCGTTGCTGTTCGTGACCATCAACGATTGGCCCACTCCCAGTAACCTTTCAGGACAGACAAACAAAGGATACCACGCATGCACGCACTATTTAGATGACACTAAAAGTATATACCTGGACAAATGCAGGAAGAATGTGTACCTGGGCCATCGTCGATTTCTTCCGACCAACCATCAATGTCGAAAGAAAGGCAAGCATTTCAAAGGCGAGGCAGATCACCGGAAGAAGCCCGCCATGCATACCGGTGATCACATACTTGCTATGGTCAATGATTTACACGTAATCTTTGGAAAGGGTCCCGGCGGACTAGCTGTTCCGAATGATGCCGAGGGACATGCACCCATGTGGAAGAAGAAATCTATATTTTGGGACCTACCCTACTGGAAAGACCTAGAGGTCCGCTCTTCAATCGACGTGATGCACATGACGGAGAACCTTTGCGTGAACCTGCTAGGCTTCTTGGGCGTGTATGGGAAGACAAAAGATACACCCGAGGCACGGGAGGACCTGCAACGTTTGCACAAAAAAGACAACATGCCTCCGAAGCAGTATAAAGGTCCTGCCAGCTACGCTCTTACGAAAGAAGAGAAAGAAATCTTCTTTGAATGCCTGCTCAGTATGGAGGTCACGACTGGCTTCTCGTTGAATATAAAGGGAATAATAAATATGCCAGAGAAAAAGTTTCAGAACCTAAAGTCTCATGACTGCCACGTGATTATGACGCAACTACTTCCGGTTGCATTGAGGGGGCTTCTATCGGAAAACGTCCGATTAGCCATTGTGAAGCTATGTGCATTCCTCAATGCAATCTCTCAGAAGGTGATCGATCCAGAAATCATACCAAGGCTAAGGAGTTATGTGGCACAATGTCTTGTCAGTTTCGAGCTGGTGTTCCCACCATCCTTCTTCAATATCATGACGCACGTCCTAATTCATCTAGTCGACGAGATTGTCATTCTGGGGCCCGTATTTCTACACAATATGTTCCCCTTTGAGAGGTTCATGGGAGTCCTAAAGAAATATGTCCGTAACCGCGCTAGGCCAGAAGGAAGCATCTCTATGGGCCATCAAACAGAGGATGTTATCGGGTTTTGTGTTGACTTCATTCCAGGCCTTAAGAAGATAGGTCTCCCTAAATCGCGGTATGAGGGGAGACTGACTGGAACATGCACTCTTGGAAGTGACTCAATAATATGCAGGGACGGATATTCTTGGTCTCAAGCACACTACACAGTTCTGCAGAACTCTACCTTGGTGACCCCGTATGTTGATGAACACAAGAACAGTATGCGCTCCAAACATCCGGAGCAGTGCGACGACTGGATTACATGTGAACACATCAGGGCTTTCAGTAGTTGGTTGGAAACACGTCTCAGAGGTGACAACACTGTTTGTGATGAGCTGTACTTGTTGTCCAGGGGACCATCTTTGACTATATTGACTTACAAAGGATACGAGATAAATGGGAATACATTTTACACGATCGCCCAAGATCAAAAGAGCACCAACTAAAACAGCGGTGTCTGCTTTGATGCAGCAACCGAGAGCGAAAAGGACACATATTATGGTTACATAGTGGACATATGGGAAGTTGACTACGGACATGATTTTAAGGTCCCTTTGTTTAAGTGCAAATGGGTCAATCTGTCAGGAGGCGGGGTATAGGTAGACCAACAGTACAGAATGACAACAGTGGATCTGAAAAATCTTGGGTACACTGACGAACCGTTCATCCTAGCCAATGATGTGGCACATGTTATCTATGTGAAGGACATGTCTACCAAACCGAGAAAAAGAAAAGATAAGGAAGCGAATACATCATACGATGAGCCAAAGCGCCACATAGTTCTTTCAGGAAAAAGGGACATCCTGGGAGTGGAGGGCAAGATAGACATGTCTGAAGATTATGAAAAGTTTCACAAAATTCCTCCCTTCAATGTCAAGGCTGACCCAAGCATCCTGATAAACGATGAAGATTATCCATGGTTACGACACAATAAGCAAATGACACAAGCGAAGAAAAAGTGAAGACTTTCTCCCGCAACTATTATGATGATACCATGCCAACTTTGTCACACACGAGTATGCTATGCCAACTTTTTCAGAGTTCATTTGAAAAGTATGAATTTAGGTCGAATTTTCTCTATAGGTGCATCTATGTTCGTTTTTTAGTAAAGTTAATCACAAACTTGTGATTCACACAAATTTCAAAGAATTCAAATTTTAACTATTCAAATTTGAAAACTAATGGCACTAACAGAAAGTTTATAATTTTTCTAAAACTAATGGCACTAACAAAAAGTTTATAATTTTGCTGACCTAAAAGCAAAAAGAATTAAAAAATAAAGCAAAAACAAAAGAAAATAAATAATATAGAAAACAAAACAAAAAAACTGGAAAATAATAAAAATAGCAACAATAAGTATTATGTTGTAAGTAGAAAAAAAATAAAATAAATAAAGCAACAAAGAAAACAAAAAAAAATAAAAAAGTGTTTTCAAATTTGAAAACTAATGGCACTAACAGAAAGTTTATAATTTTTCTAAAACTAAAAGCAAAAAGAATAAAAAAATGAAGCAGAAAACAAAAGAAAATAAATAATGCAGAAAACAAAACAAAGGAACTGGAAAAAATAGGGCTCGCCCCTGGCCCATGACCATTAGTCCCGGTTTGTGCCACAAACCGGGACTAAAGGGTTGGTCCTCGTTGCACTCAGAGTTTAGTCCCACCTCGCCAACCGAAGGGCGCCCACACCGGTTTATAAGCCCGTCCCTCTCTGCCTTGTTGAGCTCCTCTCAAAGTGAAAATAGATGACCCTATACAGGGAATTGGACCTAAATTCATAATGAATTTCTCTGAAATTCATACAAATTGATTATGAATTTAGGTTGAATTTTCTCTATAGGTGCATCTATGTTCATTTTTTTACTAAAATTAATCACAAACTTGTGATTCACACAAATTTTAAAAAATTCAAATTTAAACTATTCAAATTTTAAAACTAATGGCACTAACAAAAAGTTTATAATTTTTCTAAAACTAATGGCACTAACAGAAAGTTTATAATGTTGCTGACCTAAAAGCAAAAAGAAATAAAGAATAAAGCAAAAAACAAAAGAAAATAAATAATGCAGAAAACAAAACAAAAAATCTGGAAAAAAATAAAAATAGCAACAATAAGTATTTTTTTGTAAATAGAAACAAAATAAAATAAATAAAGCAACAAACAAAACAAAAAAACTAAAAAAGTGTTTTCAAATTTGAAAACTAATGGCACTAACAGAAAGTTTATAATTTTTCTAAAACTAAAAGCAAAAAGAAATAAAAAATAAGGCAAAAAACAAAGGAAAATAAATAATGCAGAAAACAAAACAAAAAAACTGGAAAAAATAGCAACAATAAGTATTTTGTTGTAAGTAGAAACAAAATAAAATAAATAAAGCAACAAAGAAAAAAACAAAAAAAAAGTGTTTTCAAATTTGAAAACTAATGACACTATCAGAAAGTTCATAATTTTTCTAAAACTAAAAGCAAAAAAGAATTAAAAAATAAAGAAAAAACAAAAGAAAATAAATAATGCAGAAAACAAAACAAAAAACTGGAAAAATAGCAACAATAAGTATTTTGTTGTAAGTAGAAACAAAATAAAATAAATAAAGCAACAAAGAAAAAAAAGTGCCACCTACTGGGCCCCCACGGTCTGAATACGACTAGAAACCCTACCATGGGCTAAGATTCAGGCCCGCAGGAGGCCCAGTAGGCCCACAGGCACACAGCGTAGGGTTAGGCCCGAAAGCCTGCATTTGAGAGGAGCTCGAGAGGGAAGGCGCGACAGCGCTTATAAACCACTCTCGAGCTCTCTCAGCTAGCAAGGTGGGACTAAAGTTTTGGCGCGGGGCAGCACAAGGCCTTTGGTCCCGGTTGGTGCGAGCAACCGGGACTAAAGGGGGCATTGGTCCCGGTTCGTGGCACAAACCGGGACCAATGCCCCCTTTAGTCCCGGTTGGTGCCACCAACCGGGACCAAAGGCCGCCGCTTCCAGCCCTTTGGGTTGCTGAAAAGAGGCCTTTGGTCCCGGTTGGTGGCACCAACCGGGACTGAAGGGGGCATTGGTCCCGGTTTGAGCCACGAACCGGGACCAATGCCTTTGCTATATAAGCCAGCACTTAGGAATTTTTCACATTTCCCTCGAAGTTGCCCCCGACGACGCCGAGCACATCGACGCCGCCCGCCGCCCCCGCCGTCGCCGTCGCCCGCCCCCGTCGTCGCCGTCGCCCGCGCCCTCGCCGGCCATCGCCCGCGCCCTTGCCCGACGTCGTCGCCCGTGCCCTCGCCCAACGCCGTCGCCCGCGCCCTCGCCCGACACCATCGCCGCGCGCCGCCGTCCCCTGCCCCGACGCGCACCACCCTTGCCTCATCGCCGTTGTCGTGCCGCCGTCCCCTGCCCCGACGCGTC
The DNA here is from genome assembly GCF_018294505.1 of Triticum aestivum. Taxonomy (NCBI): domain Eukaryota; kingdom Viridiplantae; phylum Streptophyta; class Magnoliopsida; order Poales; family Poaceae; genus Triticum; species Triticum aestivum. The sequence goes on along the minus strand of NC_057812.1, from coordinate 96,065,657 downwards.
GCCGCCTTTGTGAGCACCGCGCGTCTGCTGCCCCCGCCTCCGCCGTGCAATTTTTTTAATTATACATGCTGTTTTTACATGTTTTTAGATTTTCATATATATATATATATATGTATGTATGTATTTTTTAGATATATGTATTTTTTGATGTATGTTCATATATGTAGGTATGTATTTTTTTACAGGTTTTTGTATGTATGTATGTATTTTTTCAATTGTAATGATATTTTAAAAATACATATATGCAAAAGTTAGATTTCTAATTAGAAAAGTTCTATCTATATATGTTCTCTGATTTAGTACATTTTAGGTTAGTTTCATTTTAATTTTTTTATATATTTAGGAAGAAGGAATAGAAGGAAGAAGAAGGAAGAAAAGGTTTTATATATGAGGGTCGAGAGGGGGTCGACAGTCGCCGAGGGGTTGAGGGTAGAGAGGGGGTCTAGGGTCGCCGAGGGGTCGAGGGTCGTCGAACATGAGAGGAAGAAGAGGATAAAAAAAGAAGAGGAAGAAAAAAAAGAGGAGAAGAAAGAATAGAGGAGTTGTTCTTCTCCTCTTTTTTCTTCTTCTTCCTCTTTTTTTATCGGGAACGAGGGTCGCCGAGCGGTAGAGGAAACCCTAAATAGCAAGTATCGTGGGTGTGAGATACATGTGGCCGTCGGTGTCGGACACTACATCCACGACCCTCGTTCCCGATAAAAAAGAGGAAGAAGAAGAAAAAAAAGAGGAGAAGAAAGAATAGAGGAGAAGAACTCTTCTATTCTTTCTTCTCCTCTTTTTTTCTTCTTCCTCTTCTTTTTTTATCCTTGAAGCGTTGTCGAGGCCACCCCAAACCCTAGAAGCAGCGTCGAGGCCACTAATTAATATCAGTTCTACGTTTGCCACTAATATATCCATCTGTCATGTTTGAATAATAATTGCCATGTTGTAAATATTTGTAGAAACTATGGACACCGCCCTAGATGAAGTACAAGAAGAGTTGTTGGGGGACATAATCGCACGAGGAAGTGATGCCGTCTGTTCGTTGTTTCTCAACGACATCGATGGTCTGGAAGCAGCTGGCTATGATTATGATGGCTCTGGTGACCCAATGCCGGTGCAAGAAGGAGACCGCGAGGACGGCTCCGGTGACCCAATGCCGGTGCAAGAAGGAGACCATGATGACGTCTCCGGTGACCGAACCGAGTCCGGCCAGGTATATATATTTGTTAAGCCTGTGCTGACTAGCTAATTGATGCATTCATTGTTTTGGTATGTACACATATTAATTAAGTATTTGTTCTTTTTTCTGGCCCTCCGGATCGAGCACAACTTCGGTAAAGAGACGAGGTCCGAAGAAAAAGTTGAGCTCGGATGAAAGGTTCGAGATCATAGCAATCGCGCCCGACGACCAACCGATTGAACCCATCCAGACAAAGAGCGCATTTGTTGCTCAGTGCGGGGTTCTAGTTAGGGACAAGATCTCGATCAGCATCCAGCAATGGTTAAAGTCGGCTACAGAAGACCCTGAGGTGTCTTATGTCTATGATATGCAGAAAAAATGATCTTTGGACTGAGCTGAAGTCAAATTTCACCCTACCGCCAGAGGATGATCCGGAGAAGCCAGTTAAAGAGCAATTAATCAAGTCTTTTGCTCTTAAGAGGATGGCAGAACTATTCAGGAGGTGGAAGAAAGAGCTGAATAAGTTTGTCGATAAAAAAGAGACACCCGAATTGAAGGGCAGATATGAGAAGATCAGAGATCACTGGCCCGCATTTGTGGCCCACAAGACATCAGAAAAGATTAAGAAGATGTCGGCGACAAACAAGCAAAATGCTGCAAAGAAGAAGCATCACCATCGCACGGGGTCAGGTGGCTACCTCGTAGCCCGGCCTAAGTGGGCCAAGACTGAGAATGATCTGGTTGATAAAGGGATCGAACCAGAGACAATTAACTGGCCAGACCATTGCCAGACTTGGTTCTTCGGGGCTGGCGAAACCTTGGACCCTTTATCAGGGAAGTGCATTTGGATGGACAAGCAAATGGAAATACTAGTCAAGAGGCTTAAGCACTATATCGAAGCAGCACAGCAAGGGACGTTCATTCCAGACAGAGAGAACGACGAGCTCACAATGGCCCTCGGGAATCCTGAGCACCCTGGACGGACACGGGGCACGCTAGGCTCCATTCTGTGGAAGGCTGGGTTTCCGGACACAGGCGGAATAAAGTGGAGTAGACCCAACTGCAGGCGCTGCATGCTAGGGTACAAGCGATAGAGGAACGAGAAGCAAATCGCAGCAAACGAACTGCCAAAGCTTCCCCCGAAGCTACCCCGCCATCTCAGCAGAGAAGCAGCGTGGCTTCCACTGAGCTGCTTCAGCCGGAGCATGTCTTGACGGCTCCTGCCAGCTATCCCGTGGATGCTATCACGGAGTCTCAAAATTGCCACCTTATGACGCAATTGATTAATATGAAGGTCAAGGCGGCTGTTGGCTATGTTTTTCCTACTGAACTCGGCGCAACTGTTCACTGCCGACCGATTCCAGAAGGATATGCTAGGGTGATGATCGATGAAATAACGGAGGGATTTGAGGACCTCCAGCTTGACCACCCTACCGGTGAAGGGGAGACTCGGCTGGGTTCTGCTCTGAAGACTCCATGCCTATGGCGGAAGGAGCTCATCAACCTTCTGAACTGGAGGCCTCCGCCTCCTCCTCCTCCTCCGGTGAGTCAGGGCACTCCGCCTCCTCCACTGCCTCCTCCTCCGACGAGTGACGATTAGGGCACTCGGCCGGCTCCTTCTCCAGCGTGTGGCGGCACTCCGCCTTCATCTCCACCTGCGCTGGCGCGCCCGAGCAGCCTGCCTCCTCCTTCCCCGTCTCGTCAGCAAGGGCGGAAGAGACCCACTGCCACTCTGGCTGCTCCGGCGCGTCGTAGTCCTTCTCCTCCGCCTCGTAAGCAAGTAAAGAAGACATCCGCTCCGTCTGCTCTGCCGGCGTCTAGCAGTACAGCCAAAGGCGGGAGGACATACAGATTCGGTCCTTCTCTGAAGACTCCAGAGAAGTTACCATATGAGAGGATCCTAGAGGAAAACACCGAGATCGTGCGAGAAGAAGTGAGGAACTTCTTTGAAGGGGTGAAAGCAAAGAAACATCCACCTCCGGAGGAGAAGGTAGATCCGGTGAAAGCGAAGCGCACTCTGGCTGCCCTGAAAAAACCACCCAAGTCTCCGCCGAAAGGCAACTATGAGCGCATTATTGGAAAGGCATTTGCCGAAGCAGAGCGGTCAGGAAGTTCTGTCAGTGATCAAAGGCTGAAAGAACGATGAGCTGGGAAACAAATTGCCCAGCTCGGTGAACAAGCGAAGCAATCGTGCCCCCCCCCCGCTCAAGGTGCCTAGCGACATCGTCGCTAATGGTCAGAGGATGGTGCCCGGTTATAGCAATCTTGGAGATTACCTGCCCGACGATGTACATTATGATTTCATGGAGGTGCAGATACAAAGATACGAGTACGGGAAGCCTCTCGTCAAAGATGAAAGATCTCTATCAATGATGATGCGAAGATTGCATGATTGGTACTTGAAAATCTGCAGAGATTCTGGGGGGAGGAGTACTTTGTATGTGAGAGTTAAAAAGGAGCATGACCTCATTGGAATTGAACTGTTGCCTGTTCCATTTGAGGAGTTCTTTCAGTTTTTCAATCAATTGGCCCTCGATAAAGCAATAGTCACCTGCTACTGTGTGTAAGTAGTACTACTTTTGTCATTAAGTCTCTCTATATAGCTCAACTCTTTCATTGCATGTATTTATAATTATCCTCACTATATTATGCAGATTGAAGATCATCGAATTGAAGAAAAGACAAATCGGTGATATTGGGTTCATTAACAGAAATCTCATAGATGCAACTCAGGTTAAATTTCATGCTGCAGATACCGAGGCCAACTTGCTACGATCGTTGGTAATAAAAGAAAACAAAGATATAATACTCTTTCCTTACAACTTCAAGTGAGTGTTACTGTCTTGTGCATATTCGATTTCCCTTATATATTAGTGAAGGTTATAGTAATGTAACTGATGAGTTATGCATGCGTGTGCAGTTTCCACTATATTCTCCTAGAGATTAAGCTTGAGCAGGGACTAGTAACCGTCTTAGACTCGAGACGAAAAGATCCCCAGGACTATGCGGACATGACTCAAATGCTCGAGAAGTAAGTTAAATCGATCATTATCCACCATATCAGCAACTTTGTTCTTTTCCTGATATATCAAGTAATTGTTTTCTTTGTCTGGCAGGGTTTGTAGAAAATTCACCAAAAAAGCTGTGGGACTACCAAAGAAGCTGCAATTTAGACACGCGAAAGTAAGTACTATAGTAGCATGTTCCGCGCATCTCCTAGTGATTCAAGCGCTATTTCATCAATACCATTTGGCATTCTTGCTTATCAGTTTGATTGACCTCTATTTCTTGTAAAGTGGTTATGGCAGGAACAAGGGAATGATTTCTGTGGATACTACGTTTGCGAGTCCATCCGCCACACGACTTGTGAGCGGGGCTACTCTGACGAACAATATGAAGTGCGTAAATAACAACATTCACAATTTTATTTTATTACCACCATTTGTGTTGAGTTTCATTCATTCATATATATATGTATTGACCCCCTTCTTCAAATAAGGTGTTTCGGAAGCGGGATGAACTCCTAGCACTAGCTCGCATGCGAGCAATTCAAGAGGAATTGGCGGCATTCTTTCTTGACCACGTGATCGCTGAAGATGGAGAATACTATGTGGACCATGCGTCCGTATGTTAGGAGATTATATTTGTAAGAGATAATTATTGTATATGTGTAGCCGATAGTGTCGGATAGATATACGAGAACTTGTTGTTTGACCAATCTCTCGGAGAAGGAGAGGTGGTCGATATCACTTCTCTCTGTATGCATATATGTTCATGACGATCTTCTGTTTCCTTCGTTTGCTTACTAGCTAGCTAGCGTGTCTAGTCCTCTCTATACATATGTATAGTACGTAGCGTCGACCAAGCACGGACATAAGAGAGGACACTTCTCTCTATTAATTATAGCTAGCTAACACAATATATGAAACACCTAAATTAACCCCCCATAACCCCCAAACCCCCCCCCTTTCAAAAAAAAACCCAGCCACAGAAATGCTGACGTGTGGATGCCTATTGGTCCTGGTTGGTGCCACCAACCGGGACCAAAGGCCCTCTTGCCTGGCCTCCGCGCACAGGCCACGTGGAGGCCCATCTGTCCCGGTTCTGGACTGATCCGGGACTAAAGGGACAGGGCATTAGTACCGACCCTTTAGTCCCAGTTCAGGAACCGGGACAAAAGGCCCTTACGAACCGGGACAATAGGCTCGTTTTCTGCTAGTGTTGGTTACGTTTGAACGATCGTATAAGGTAATCTCCATTGCAAGGCGCTTATCTGAAATAAAATAAAGATTGGAAAATAAAAAACTATCCAACCGTGGTCTCCTCAACTCTAGGCGCTAATCATGGTCAGTAGTATGGAATTAAAACATGGGCCATCGATGCCTTCCATAACTCATGCGGAAGGAAAAAGAAAGCAAGCGCCCGCTGCACTAATTGGCATCGACAAGACCAGACGCTAAGATTTAGCCTGGAATTAATCAATGAACTGCCAATCTGGTAGGAAACAAATCCTAGCGCCCTCCCCTAATGCCCCCAACTTAATTTGTTTAAAAACACGCTGAGTTACATGAATATGCAAACAACGAGTGGGGTTGCAGCAAGAGATCATGGGAGGAAGATCGTGGCACGAAAAATAGCAGCGGCTGCAGCATGAGATCATGGGGAGTTACCAGAGGATTCATGTTTGGCTCCATCGTTCGGTCTTGCTGGATTCTTGGGTTGCTCCGTCCTTCGATCTTGCTGGTTTGGGCGGCGTAGAAGGACGAACTATGATTTACGAGGTTTCAAAGGATCCCTATTTATAGGGATCGTAACAACCCGGGCATATATCTACGTATAGATTTCTTCGGTTGGAGGAAATCAAGGGAGGGGACCCACCTGGTTGAATATTAGGGGGGCATGGAGAGTTTAGCAAAGGTAAGTTATGGTTTTAAAAAACTAAGGTAAGTTGCGTAACAACACGTAGGTCTCCTGAGAATCACGATCATCAAAAAGATATAGTTCCCGTTTCTTTGAAAATCAGCCAAAAGAACTGGACCGCTTTTATTATTGGTTATAAGTAGTTCACTGGACCTCTTTTATGATGAAAACTGGTTCCAAAGTCAACTAGGATTGAGTCTTCACACGTGAAGTATTTTACTCTCTTGTGAAGCTATTTTATTGCCCATCCGATCTTGCATGCTCATGCTCATACCTTTTTTCCTCGTATATGTGAGACCAAATTTTGTTAATAATACTGAATCATGTCTGGTGCTGCTCAAGATGGCACGACACCATGGTTTTCACTTTGGTGAGATTTTGATGAAATAACCGAACTTCATTCATTTCAGCACTCACTGCAATATTTGCCTTTCAGCCAAAATATTTCAGCCTCACTGAATTTGGGCCAAAATATTTCAGCACTCGTTGAAACTTCTCTGAACCTTCTAACTAGCGATGTTAAAAAAATTCTGAAACTTCTAACTAGCGATGTAATTGTTCTGTATCTTGTCCAGACTCTGACGAAACATAAATATAAACTTAAGAATTTAGTTAACCTTCCTAAGCTTCAAAAGTTCTGGTTGTAAAAAGCAAATATATGTTTCAGCGTCTCCCATGCAGACCAAATTTATTTCAAGAATAGTATTTGGAACCAGTACTGTGAAATATTACAACTTGATTAATCCAAACTGGACTAAGAACATGGCTAGGAACCTTCTTCGGGACTAAAAACAAACCACACCCTACTCTACCGCTTCATAACCAAGTTTACATTCCGTATCCAAGAATCAACCACTGCTGGACTAACTGCTTGCATCTTCATGATCTTAAATTGCAGCTGCATCCGATAGGCTAGCATTGTACGTCTTCAGCCTTTTCATGGACTTCAATTTGTTGTAGGGCGAATTAAGAAGGACAATAGGAAGCTCTCTTCTATAATTGTCGATGTATGCCTGCATGGGAGGATATGTTCGTATCGTTCCATATGTTTACAAAATTGACAGAATTTTAGGTGTTACTCTACGTACTTGGTCATAAGGCAGCGTAAGATCTTCTCTCGTAAAAAATTCGATGTTTTTCAGCATGTAGAGTGCACAAGAAGAACTACAACAATTAATTCTGTTAGCACCATTTCACGTATTAACAATGAAAAACATAATTAAAAGCTAATACTGTTGACTGACTTGTCATCTTGTCTTGGCACAGGAACATGCTTTACTGTCCATTGGGTCACGTTAATGTCTTGCCATGCATGGCTTTGTGGTCCATTGATTCGCAGCGATGCTCTCAGATGTGCTTCCACCCCACGTATCTGCCAAAGACCATGGTATGCGAAGTTTCTCATGGTTCATGGTTAGGTATGATTCTAAATCCTGTGTTATATTGAAAGGCGTTTAAAATCTCACCACGTGAACCACTTGTGTGCATACTACATAGCTGAAAAGTGAATCAAGAATCTGAATCTCCCTCATTCTGGGGTTTACGACCACAAGGAACCAGTGGGTGTTCGCCATGTTCGTAGGTAGAAAAACCTGGACAGCAAAGATGATTACATCAACAATTATAATAATTAGAGAAATAAATGTGTTTATGTCATGGTTAGATGGTACCAGATCATGTTTGAGGTAGTTGTCTCCTTTCGTTGTTCCATGACTGCCCGCCAAAGCGGCCTCGTGGCAGTTCTCTACCTTACCATCTCTTTCGAGCATAGCGACGCCGGCAACCCTCTCAATGTAAACCAGTTTCCCGTCCCTTATGTCCTTAGGATGATCATGACGCATGATCTAAATCACAACATCAACCAACTAAAAAAAATTCAACTTAATTGTACTGTGCAAAAGAAAATTGATAAAATAATTTGGCAAATATCTTACTTCTTCACCCAACCATTTGTCATCTTTGCCTCCATCTATCATGGTGAGGCATTGCAAATGCTTCTATATCAGCACAACACTACTAGGAAAAAGCCTAGTAGTAGCGCGGGTTAAAAGCTAGTAGTAGCGCGGGTGCTTGCGCTACTACTACGACGCTACAGCTAACTAGTAGTAGTAGCGCGGTGCATCCCGCGCTACTACTACTAACTATCTGTAGCGCGTGTCCGTGACCCGCGCTACTACTATTAATTTTAAAAACCAAAAAAAATCTCGACCCCGTGCGTGCTGTCAATTGTGTCAATGGTTCGTTCGACGGCGCCGGCGTCCATGGCAACGGGGCTTCGGCTGGCGGCGATGCGCACGTTAGCCGGGAGTAGGGAGATCTCGGCCATGACGCGCCTCGTGGAGGCCGCGGAGGCCAGCCCGACATTGGCCGGGAGCTGGAGGACCTGGATCTTGGCGTCGTGCGTAGGGAGCAGGACCTCGTGGTGGCCCTCGTGCTGTTGGAGGAGGAGGGGGATGGGTCAGCTAGGGTTCCAGATTGAATCGGAGAGGGGGGGGGGAGGAGGAGGAGGGCTGACCTGGAGCGAGAAGAAGACAGCGAAGGCGGTGAGGAGGAGGATGCCGAGGTCGTGCTTCCACATCTTGGCGGCGGCGAGGAGCTCCGGCGACCTGCCACCGGAGGGATCTCGGAGAGGGAGGGAGGAAGAAAGCAGAGTGTACCAGTGGCGGCCACCGCTGTAGTACGAGGGAGAGAGGAGGAAAGTGAGAGAGGGGAAAAGTGAGGGAGAGAGGAGGGATTCAGCCGAGGATATGGGGATTTCACCTACCTCGTACTTAGTAGTAGCGAGGGGTATAAAACTGCGCTACTACTATCAGCTTAGTAGTAGTGCGGGTTTGTACCCCTCGCTACTACTATGGCATGTCCCGGGAGGGCACGGTAGAGACCGCTTAGTAGTAGCGCGGGTTAAAAACCCGCGCTACTAGTATCAACTTAGTAGTAGCGAGGGGTAAAAACCCGCGCCACTAGTAAGTAGTAGCAGTGAGGGTTATAAACCCGCGCTACTAGTAAGCGTCTGCCTATAAGCTTTTCCCTAGTAGTGCAATGCTATCAATTACCACCAATTGTTTATCAAGATCTAAGGTGTTGACTATTTCGGCCACGTAAATCTGTCAAAACTTGTTAAGGTCGGTCTCCAGCCTCGAAGCACTTGTGTCTGTATCTGTTAAATTGCTTGCACGATTTTTCCTCTTTGTATTCTTTGTGTCCTTGGAATCGTTGGTAGACTCCGATGGAGTCCTGTTTTTCTTTCTCTTATTATCACTATCATACAGAACATAATCTTCATTGCACAATAATGAAGATGCCACTCTTTTCCGGATGCTCGCACAAGTTGGTAGCATGGAATCAACCACACTATCTTGTCGCTCCTTTGCTAAAGAATCATCATAGTTATCCTCATCAACTGGGAAGACATGGGGCTCTTCCGGCTCCCTTATTCCCTTAGCCTTGGCAGATCGGTGTTTGCTTTTGGTACCTGCCTCTCCCCCACCTCAATACTGACATATTCATCATCTTGATCTCTTCTTTCTTCAGCCTTTCATACATTCTTATTGTGCCTCAAATTTAGAGGATCCTGTGATTCGAAATAAAGCACTTGTTAGCTTGCAATCTGCGCGAAATAAAAAAACAAAACCAGTTAACTATAAAATGTGCATCACCAGGAAAGCTTCAAGGCTTGTGGTGGCTTTGGAATGCTTTCGCGAATCCAAACTCAGAGCACCCTGCGAAGCATCCAACTCTTAATAAAGCTGTGAAACATTCTTGAGACTCTCCTTGCAAGATGCAGCAACAGCTCTGTCTTCTTCATGCTGAACGTGGAAGATCACATGTTAGCTACGAATCTGCGTTAACTTAAAACAAAATCAGTTAGATGTGAAATGTGTATCACCATGAAAGCTTCAAGGCTTGTGGTGGATTTTGAATGCTTTCGCGATTGCAAACTAGGAGTAGGCTACAAATCTTCTGCTACCTTCTTCATGGGGGCATCCATGTTATCTTTTTGTATTCCCTTAGCAGAAATGCCTTTGGCAATGACCTCCGTGTCATCTTTTTGTTTTTGCTGGTGAGTAGTATTCTCTCCTGGGACCTCCATTGGGTCCGCAGGTACTCCCAGGTCAGATAGCTGTATGTCCTCTACTCCTGGGCGATCAACATCAAATATTCCATTGCGGTGGTTCTTTAATAAAATGTGCTAGTGTGGAGAGTATTGATTGTAAAATTATTTATAGAAACTCATAATGGTATACTTACATTGAATTCTGTGATGAGGTCGTCCATGCATTTGCTGTAACATCCCAAATTTTCAATTTGGAATGTTATACACTAGATCATCATTACATATCATATTTATTGCATTTTGGTTGATCCTAGAAATTTTTCGCAACTCAAGGACCCTCGGAGAGAGTTGGGGATTTCGTTATTTTCATATTTGAGTTGTCTCAAATTTTGAAAATAGGATCATTTGATTTGATTTATTTTATCTTCAATTATTTCTATTACAAAAATATGAGAGAGGTAATAAAATGACTTTCCCAAAATAAAGAAATATTGAGGATTTAATAAAAAAACCAAATAAGATTTTATTTGGTTTTATTTGCTATTTTATTTGAATTTAGGAAAAATGCGTGTTTTTCAAAATTGCATTTAGGCCCCAAATGAATGTTCATCCTATGCGGCTTGATTTTAGAAGCCGGGGAAAATTTATTTCAGGATTTTTCGAGTCCGTTTAGTAGTCCTTTTGTTTTTGTCCCGAGCGTAAGTTTTTTTTAAAACGTCCGAACCGACCTACGGGCCGTGCTAGGCCCGGACTCCCCCGGACCCAGCCTTTATAAGCTGCCGGCCCACCCCAGGCCGAAACCCTAGCCGCGCCCGATCCGCGCCGCCGCCGCCCGATCCGCCGCCGCCGCCCGCCGCCGCCGCTGACGGACCCGCCGCCCGAGGTTTACCTCGATCCCGCCGCCGTTTTTTTAGAAAAACCGTTTGGTTTTCCGACGGTTTTGTCGTTTTTTTAGTTTCGTTTTTTTAAATAGATCGGTTTTCCGGTTTATTGAAATAGTGAGCGTCCGTTCGTTCGTTCCTTTTAACGAACGTTCGTCATTTTTCTTTTTCTTGGATTAAATCCGCGATTTTTCTAATCGCGATTTCTGATCCGATTTTCGTTTTAGTATATCTTTTCGCTCGTTTATCGGAATCAGGCGATTCAAGCGCCTGGAGTTTCGTCTCGAAACCCTCTTTCCGTTTAACCAACTTAAAAAAGTTTTTGCTTCTGTAAAAACTGCCCTACATCCAGAATAGTAAACGAAGCCTGTTTCTTTTGCCGTTTGTCTTTCGTTGCTTCGTTCGATTCGATTCTTTTTGCCAACCGGAGTTCTTAAGTTGAATTTCGTGTTAGATCTCTTATTCTAGTTTTACCTGTGCATTAGCTGAGTACTTATTGTATGCTTGTTTATTTGCGATAGAGTACCCGGAGTGCGCCGCTTGTTACTTCCAATCGCTAGGTTTCCCGGATCATCATCAAGGCAAGTAACACTTTGATCATACCTCCTACTACCCAGTTTTATTGCATTAGATCAATCCTTACACATTGCATGATTAGGATCTAATTAAATTGTGGGTTTGGGAAGTAGTTGAGGTAGTACCTATTACTTATTTAATTATCAAACCTTTGGGAGTTACTTCTATGTTTGCTTATTCTTGCTATGCTATGCTAGTAGACGTGGATTGGGTGAGTGTATCCATGACAGATGTGAGCTTTGTTAATTAATGGTTTACTTAAGGTGGCAACCTACACACACATCTGGGTGGATTGAGGCACCTGGGTATTCCAGGATTGCCTATTTTCTTCTGGGCCGCCACCCAGGCTCAAAGGGATCATGAGATTATTCATGCTAGAAACTTCCGTGTGCAGCCACAGGCTATTATGGGCTCTAGCATAGTTGACTAAGTCGTGCGAACTCTTACAGTGGTAGACTAGCAGATGTAGGGGATGTAGGTGGTACGGTACCCATCGTAAGGTGCTAGCGCTTCTGAAAGACTATGTCTCGGTCATCTGTTTCTCAAACACCGTGTAGTGCGAGAAACCAAACGGAGGCGATCGAGTCTTGTGGGGAAAAGTGCGCAAACCTCTGCAGAGTGTATAAACTAATCATGGTTAGACGTGTCCCCGGTTATGGACATCTCGAGTATCTAGTACCTGGATTATCATGTGAATCTCAACATGTTACTCTAAAATTAATTTTGTTCTGTTAGTTTAATGATGATGTTTAATTGGGATTGAGAATGATGTCAACCATTCTCAATGTTTAACAACCACCATAATAGTTAAATAAATTTATTCCTTTGCAGTAGGGAAAAATTGGCTTTACGCAAAACTGTAACCATAGAGCTTTCCACCAGCCAAATATGCATATAGTATAGCTGTTTCATTCCATTATTCTCTATGTGTTACATTGCCAACATATTCCATGTGCTGGCCCATTTTCGGGCTGCAACGTTAATGTTGTAGACTTTTTAGACGACGATTAAGGAGTTTTAGGTCGTGGTTCTATACTCAGTGATGCCGTTGGAGTTGATGGACTCACTTATCTTCCAAGCCTTCCGCTGTTATCGTTATTAGATGGCCTTAAGCCATATTTATTGTAATAAGTTCTCTTTTGAGACACTCGATGTAATAAGTGTGTGATTGCTACTCTGCTATAAATCCTTCAAGTACTGTGTGGTGTCAGCATTACTGATCCAAGGATGACACCGGAGCACAGAGATTGGACCATTTGAGGTCTGGTCGCTACAAGATGGTATCAGAGCACACGCTTACTGTAGGACACGACCACTAAGCTAAAGACCTAGATCACTACTCACTCTCTTCTCTTCTGACCTCTCATCTTTTCTACTCTTTTAGGATGGCGGATGCAAGGAACAAGTTCACTCAACCGGATGAAGATACACCCTTTGGACGTCACTTGAAGGAAGTCACTAGATACTTGAACATAGGAGTACCAAGCTTCACCGGAACCTACAACGCCACCTTACCTGAAGAAGAGCGCTGGATGATTCAAGTTCAAGTTCCAGGAAGGACATTCATGCCAGTCACTGAGCCCATAGAGTTTTCTTTCGATGCACCAACCTGGAGTCTAGGAAAGAGCATGTCAGCTCACATCGCCATGCCACGCATTGGAGAAGTCTACCGCAATGATCTCAAGGATACTATCTACCAGATTTGTGGGCGCCAAGATGAGCACTGGGAGATGATCAGCACCAGAAAGGATAGATCAATTGCAGCTTTTATCCAGGAGTTAAACCAGCACATTCGACGTCAGGAGAACTAGATGTGCGCCGATATGATAGACCTGAAGAAGGCAAGGACAAGAATCAAGGAACTGGAGGAAGAACTCAAGGCTACATGTGAAGATTATGAAGAGGAAATTGAAGTATTAGTGGATAATAATGCCGACCTAACAACGAAGATTGGAATATTTATGGGAGGCCCTACACCAGTAGAAGAAGACGAAGAACCCAAGGAGATTCGCCCGGAAGACTACATCATCATCGACGACACAGACTCGGATCCAGATGATAGTGATGATGACTATGTTGATGAAGCTGGAGCAGGTATCATGGATTCTGCAACTGAAGAATATTTCTAGGAGACCACCTCATCAGTAGTAGTAGTCCACCATGTAAATATAGTAGCCCGAGCACTTTTGCGATAGTTAGATCGATTGTATGCCCTTGTTTGGTTGATTGAATGAAGTGAATTGTTTGCTTTTTGCCTCATGTGCATATGGTTAGTGTTTTCTCTTTAGACCCCTCTATTCTTAAATCTCATCCTTTTCTAAACCCTCAGATGCCTCCGAGACATGACCCCGGATTTACTTTCCCACCGGAGCTCACTCAGTTGATCCAGCAGCAGAACACATTGATGCAGTTAATAGTCCAGAATTAGAACCAGGGGAACAACAATAACAACAACCCACTACCACCACCACTTGTTGATCACTTAGCCCGTTTTCTTAGGCTGAATCCGCCGGTGATTTCCAGTAGCACCGAGCCGATAGTAGCAGATGATTGGCTCCGCCAGACAGCTAGAGAGTTGACCACAGCAGGATGCACTGATGCGGAGATGGTGAAGTTTGCCGCACATCAGCTTGAAGGACCCGCAGCATCATGGTGGGAGAATTTCACAGCCACTTTCCCTGTCGATACTATCACATGGGACCAGTTTTAGCAGGCTTTTCATACTGCCCATGTTTCAGCAGGAGCTATGGCCATGAAGAAGCGAGAGTTTCGCAACTTGCTCCAAGGAGGACGGACAGTTGGCCAGTATGTGGAGGACTTTAGTAAGCTAGCACGTTATGCCCCAGATGATGTTGCTACGGATGCAGCTAAGCATGTGAAGTTTCTGGAAGGACTGAATGATGAGTTGAGCATGCAGTTGATGGTAGCAACCTTCAACAACTACCAGGAGTTGGTAGATCGTACTCTTATGATTGAAGGGAAGCAGCAGCAAATCGAGAATCGCAAGAGGAAGTATGCACAAGGAAAGTACAATTCAGGAGCTCAGCAGAAGCCACGATTTACCCCTAGGACGGGAGGACATTTTCAGCGTACCCATGGAGGAGGTAGTTTGCACAATCACAATGGCCCCAGGAATGGTAATGGCAATGGAGGAAGCAACGGCTAGAACCGCACCAACCCATCAACCCCAGCCAAGAAAGACCTGAGCCAAGTCACTTGCTTTAAGTGCCAGAAGAATGGACATTATGCCAATGAATGTCCTGAAGCCGAACCCTTTCAACCAGGGACAGGTGAACCACGTTAACGTGGAGGAGGTTGAAGAGCAGCCGGATGCAGTAATCGGTAAGTTTTTGGTTAAGTCATTTACTGCACTCGTTCTTTTCGATACAGGTGCATCGCATTCATACATATCAAGGGGATTTGTGGATAAGTATAAACTGCCAACCCAAGCCCTTAGGTCACCCATGTTAGTAACCTTGCCTGGAGTAGAATATATGGCTAGTCTATGTTGTGATCGATTACCATTAAGGATTGGTAACTACGTATTTCCCTTAGACCTAATAGTGTTGGAATCTCAAGGATTGGATGTGATATTAGGCATGGATTGGTTGTCAAAGTATGAAGGGAATATGGAATGTGCCAGTAAGTCAATTTTGCTTACCACCCCAGAAGGGAGAAGGATCAAGTATGTATCCTGACATGTGCCAAAGAGGACTCAAGTAAATTGTTTAACCGGAGTAGTGCAGGAGGAAGTACTAGTAGTGAAGGATTTCCCCGAAGTATTTCTAGAAGAGTTGCCAGGCATGCCACCGGATAGAGTTATTGAGTTTTTTATTGAGCTTTTTCCAGGCACAAGGCCAATATCAGAGAGACCATGTAGGATGCCTGCAAAGGATTTGGTGGAAATAAAGAAGCAGATTAAGGAGTTACTGGATAAAGGATATATTCGCCCAAGTTCATCACCTTGGGGATCGCCAGTACTTCTAGTGGAGAAGAAGGATGGATCGTTAAGGATGGTTGTCGATTATCGAGGATTGAATGAAGTAACCATAAAAAGCAAGTACTCCCTACCGATGATCAATGATCTGTTTGATCGATTGCAAGGAGCTAAGGTCACTAGTAGAAAACAGGGCTTTGGTCCAGGCCGGGTCAGCCCATTAGTCCCGGTTCAGTCTAGAACCGGGACCAATGTGGGCATTGGTCCCCGGTTCGTGAGCCCAGGGGGCCGGCCGGGTCACGTGGGCCATTGGTCCCAGTTCATCTGGACCTTTTGGTCCCGGTTTGTGGGATGAACCGGGACCAATGGGCCTCGCTCCTGGCCCACCACCATTGGTCCCGGTTGGTGGCTTGAACCGGGACCAAAGGCTCCCCTTTAGTCCCGGCTCATGTCACCAACCGGGACCAATGAGGTGCCTATATATACCCCCTCGCGCAAGAGCAGAGCACAATGCTCTGTTTTTTCTGGCCGAGGGGGAGAGGGCTTTGTGGTGCTCTAGCTCACCTCCTATGCACATGAGGTGTTTGATGGAATGCCCGAGCCACACTACTTAAGCTTTCTCCTCTCGAAGCTCGACCTCCAAGCTCCATTTTCCTCGAGATTTGTCTAGATTTAGCGGTCCGTCACGCCCCGTCCCCATCTTCACCGCCGTCGATCACCCGCGCCGATCTCATCACCGACACCACCGTGGTGAGCCTCTTGTTCTTATCTTCTTTCTGAAAGGAAAAATATTCTTACTTGTATGTTTAGATAGATACTTGTATCATTTTCTTACATTTATTATTGCATCTTATATAGTGCGATGGTTTTGGTATCCGCCCCGTCGGCCCTCGTCCTGTCTATGATTTGGATGTGGTATGTATATTATCTTTATAACTATTGGTTCATTTATTGTTTATGAAAATTATGCCGACCAACATGACATAGATTTTATTTATCTAGGATGTATGTGAATCGGAAATGCCAACCGACCCTATTGTCGAGAGGTTAAATTTAGTTGAAGAAGAAAACAATTTGTTGAAGGAAAAAATAAAAAAATTGAGGAGGAGAAGATGATATTGGAGTTGCATGTTGCGGATGTCGTCGATGATCACAAGATCAAGATGGATGCAATGCGCTTGAAGATTAGAAAGATTAGAAAATATGCCATTCATACCGAGGCTTGGTATCATTATGCCGTTGGATCAATTGTTACCTTAGTTGCGATTATGATCGCATTTGTTTTCGCATCGAAATGTTTTACATAGTTTCAATGTATGGTTTAATTAATTAGATGCTTGGGAGAGCTATATGTTGTTAGATGAGAACTATGTATGCACTTTGGTTTTAATGTGATGATGAACTTCTATTAATTTGGACACTTAATTATATATAATGCACGCAGATGAACCGGCAATGGATGTACGGTGACAGACACACCCTCGAGTACATTAAGGGCGTGCATGAGTTTCTCGATGCGGCTGAGGCAAACAAGCAGAATGGTTTTATGTGTTGTCCATGCACTGAATGTGGGAATACGAGGTCTTACTCTAACCAGAAAATCCTTCACTCCCACCTACTTTACAAGGGTTTCATGCCACACTATAATGTTTGGACGAGGCATGGTGAAATAGGGGTTATGATGGAAGACGACGAAGAAGAAGAGTACGATGACAACTATGTGGCCCCTGAATACGGTGATGCTACAACGGGGGGAGCTGGTGAAGTTCAAGAGGAACCAGACGATGTGCCCAATGATGCTGCAACGGGTGAAGCTGCTGAAGATCAAGAGGAACCAGACGATGTGCCCGATGATGATGATCTCTGCCGGGTCATTGTCTATGTAAGGACGCAATGCATTAGTCAAAAGGAGAAGCTGAAGTTCGATCGCATGTTAGAGGATCACAAAAAAGGGTTATACCCCAATTGCGAAGATGGCAACACAAAGCTCGGTACCGTACTGGAATTGCTGCAGTGGAAGGCAGAGAATGCTGTGGCTGACAAAGGATTTGAGAAGCTACTGAAAATATTGAAGAAGAAGCTTCCAAAGGATAACGAATTGCCTGACAGTACATACGCAGCAAATAAGGTCGTATGCCCTCTAGGATTGGAGGTGGAGAAGATACATGCATGCCCTAATGACTGCATCCTCTACCGTGGTGCATACAAGGATCTAAACGCATGCCCGGTATGCGGTGCATTGCGGTATAAGATCAGACGAGATGACCCTGGTGATGTTGACGGCGAGCCCCCCAGGAAGAGGGTTCCTGCGAAGGTGATGTGGTATGCTCCTATAATACCATGGTTGAAACGTCTGTTCAGAAACGAAGAGCATGCCAAGTTGATGCGATGGCACAGTGAGAACCGAAAGAAAGATGGGAAGTTGAGAGCACCCGCTGACGGGTCGCAGTGGAGAAAAATCGAGAGAAAGTACTGGGATGAGTTTGCAAAGGACCCAAGGAATGTATGGTTTGCTTTAAGCGCGGATGGCATTAATCCTTTCGGGGAGTAGAGCAGCAATCACAGCACCTGGCACGTGACTCTATGTATGTATAACCTTCCTCCTTGGATGTGCATGAAGCGGAAGTTCATTATGATGCCAGTTCTCGTCCAAGGCCCTAAGCAACCAGGCAACGACATTGATGTGTACCTAAGGCCATTAGTTGAAGAACTTTTACAGCTGTGGAATGGAAATGGTGTACGTACGTGGGATGAGCACAGACAGGAGGAATTTAACCTTAAGGCGTTGCTGTTCGTGACCATCAACGATTGGCCCGCTCTCAGTAACCTTTCAGGACAGACAAACAAAGGATACCATGCATGCACGCACTGTTTAGATGACACTGAAAGTATATACCTGGACAAATGCAGGAAGAATGTGTACCTGGGACATCGTCGATTTCTTCCGACCAACCATCAATGTCGAAAGAAAGGCAAGCATTTCAAAGGCGAGGCAGATCACCGAAAGAAGCCCGCCATGCGCACCGGTGATCACGTGCTTGCTATGGTCAATGATTTACACTACGTAATCTTTGGAAAGGGTCCCGGTGGACTAGCTGTTCCGATTGACACTGAGGGACACGCACCCATGTGGAAGAAGAAATCTATATTTTGGGACCTACCCTACTGGAAAGACCTAGAGGTCCGCTCCTCAATCGACGTGATGCACGTGACGAAGAACCTTTGCATGAACCTGCTAGGCTTCTTGGGCGTGTATGGGAAGACAAAAGATACACCTGAGGCACGGGAGGACCTGCAACGTTTGCACGAAAAAGACGGCATGCCTCTGAAGCAGTATAAAGGTCCTGCCAGCTTCGCTCTTACGAAAGAAGAGAAAGAAATCTTCTTTGAATGCCTGCTCAGTATGAAGGTCACGACTGGCTTCTCGTCGAATATAAAGGGAATAATAAATATGCCAGAGAAAAAGTTTCAGAACCTAAAGTCTCATGACTGCCACGTGATTATGACGCAACTGCTTCCGGTTGCATTGAGGGGGCTTCTACCGAAAAATGTCCGATTAGCCATTGTGAAGCTATGTGCATTCCTCAATGCAATCTCTCAGAAGGTGATCGGTCCAGAAATCGTACCAAGGCTAAGGAGTGATGTGGCGCAATGTCTTGTCAGTTTCGAGCTGGTGTTCCCACCATCCTTCTTCAATATCATGACGCACGTCCTAGTTCATCTAGTCGACGAGATTGTCATCCTGGGGCCCGTATTTCTACACAATATGTTCCCCTTTGAGAGGTTCATGGGAGTCCTAAAGAAATATGTCCGTAACCGCGCTAGGCCAGAAGGAAGCATCTCCATGGGCCATCAAATAGAGGATGTTATCGGGTTTTGTGTTGACTTCATTCCTGGCCTTAACAAGATAGGTCTCCCTAAATCGCGGTATGAGGGGAGACTGACTAGAAAAGGCACTCTTGGAAGAGACTCAATAATATGCAGGGACGGATATTCTTGGTCTCAAGCACACTACACAGTTCTACAGAACTCTACCTTGGTGACCCCGTATGTCGATGAACACAAGAACAGTCTACGCTCCAAACACCCGGAGTAGTGTGACGACTGGATTACATGTGAACACATCAGGACTTTCAGCAGTTGGTTGGAAACATGTCTCAGAGGTGACAACACTGTTTGTGATGAGTTGTACTTGTTGTCCAGGGGACCATCTTTGACTGTATTGACTTACAAAGGATATGAGATAAATGGGAATACATTTTATACGATCGCCCAAGATCAAAAGAGCACCAACCGAAACAGCGGTGTCCGCTTTGATGCAGCAACCGAGAGCGGAAAGGATACATATTATGGTTACATAGTGGACATATGGGAACTTGACTACGGACCTGATTTTAAGGTCCCTTTGTTTAAGTGCAAATGGGTCAATCTGTTAGGCGGCGGGGTACAGGTAGACCCACAGTACGGAATGACAACAGTGGATCTGAAAAATCTTGGGTACATTGGCGAACCGTTCGTCCTAGCCAATGATGTGGCAGAGGTTATCTATGTGATGGACATGTCTACCAAACCGAGAGAAAGAAAAGATAAGGAAGCGAATACATCATACGATGAGCCAAAGCGCCACATAGTTCTTTCAGGAAAAAGGGACATCCTGGGAGTGGACGGCAAGACAGACATGTCTGAAGATTATGAAAAGTTTCATGAAATTCCTCCCTTCAATGTCAAGGCTGACCCAAGCATCCTGATAAACAATGAAGATTATCCATGGTTATGGCGCAATAAGCAAATGACACAAGCGAAGAAAAAGTGAAGACTTTCTCCCGCAACTTTGTAACACACGAACATGCTATGTGGGTGAAATTATGATACCATCCCAACTTTCAACTTTTTGAGAGTTCATTTGAAATGCTTTCATGTCTTATGGTTCGACCCTCGTAATACCATGACCATTAGTCCGTGGCCCATGCCAACTTTCAACTTTCAACTTTCTAAAACTAATGGCACTAATAGAAAGTTTATAATTTTTCTCCTCGCCCCTGGCCCATGACCATTAGTCCCGGTTTGTGCCACAAACCGGGACTAAAGGGTTGGTCCTCGTTGCGGGCCGAGTTTAGTCCCACCTCGCCAACCGAAGGGGGCTCACACCGGTTTATAAGCCCTTCCCTCTCTGCCTTGTTGAGCTCCTCTCAAAGTGAAAATAGATGCCCTAATAGAGAAAAGTTTAACCTAAATTCATAGTGAATTTCTCTGAAATTCATAGAAATTTACTAGGAATTTAGGTTGAATTTTCTCTATAAGCGCGTCTATTCTCATTTTTTAGTAAGTTAATCACAAACTTGTGATTCAAACAATTTTCAAACAATTCAAATTTTAACTATTCAAATTTGAAAACTAATGGCACTAACAGAAAGTTTATAATTTTGCTGACCTAAAAGCAAAAAGAATTAAAAAATAAAGCAAAAAACAAAACAAAATAAATAATACAGAAAACAGAACAAAAAAACTGGAAAAAAATAAAAATAGCAACAATAAGTATTTTGTTGTAAGTAGAAACAAAATAAAATAAATAAAGCAACAAAGAAAACAAAAAAACTAAAAAAGTGTTTTAAAATTTCAAAACTAATGGCACTAACAGAAAGTTTATAATTTTTCTAAAACTAAAAGCAAAAAGAATTAAAAAATGAAGCAAAAAACAAAAGGAAATAAATAATGCAGAAAACAAAACAAAAAACTGGAAAAAATAGGGCTCACCCCTATAATATTTGTTATGACTAACTAAAATTACCAAATTGAGTATAATGATAAAACACAGTAATATTAAATAGCAGGAAAAAGATTGACTCAAAAATCAATTTTTATAGTAAAGTTATTCATAAACTAGTGATTCACACAAATTTTAAAAAAAATCAAATTTAAACTATTCAAATTTTAAAACTAATGGCACTAACAGAAAGTTTATAATTTTTGTGACCTAAAATAAAAAAGAAATCACTACAAAACTATAAGTATTTAGTTCTAAGTAGAAACAAAAAAAATACAAAAACAAAAAAAGTGCCACCTACTGGGCCCCCACGGCCTGAATACGACTAGAAACCCTTCCATGGGCCAGGATTCAGGCCCGCGGGAGGCCCAGTAGGCCCACAGGCGCAGATTGCAGTGTTAGGCCCGAAAGCCTGCTTTAGAGAGGAGCTCGGGAGGGAGGGCGCACCGCACCTTATAAACAGGTGCGCCTCCCTCTCAACTAGTGAGGTGGGACTAAATATTTGGGTTCGGGGCAGCACAGGCCTTTGGTCCCGGTTGGTGGCACCAACCGGGACTAAAGGGGGCATTGGTCCCGGTTGGTGCTACGACCCGGGACTAATGCCCCCTTTAGTCCTGGTTGGTGCCACCAACCGGGACCAAAGGCCGACTAAAGGAGGGCATTAGTCCCAGGTCGTGCCACGAACCGGGACCAATGCTCTCAGTATATAAGAAAACACTTGTGAAATTTTCATTAAGTTCCTCATTCTCCTGCTGCCCCACCGCCCTCTGCCCCGTCGCCCGTGCCCGTCGCCGCCGCCGTCATCGCCGTCCCCGTCGCCGCGCGCCACCCCGCGCCATCGCCGTCCGCCTCACCGCCGTCGTTGCCGCCCCCGTTGCCGTGCGCCACCCCGCGCCGTCGCCGTCCGACTCACCACGCCGCCCTGCTCCACCGCTGCCCCGACCTCGCCGCCTCGACGCCACCGCTGCCCCGTGTCGCCCCGACGCCGTCCCTGCCCCACGCGCCACCGCCTTTGCCTCAGGCCGGCCCCGACCCCTCCCCGCGCCCGTCGTCGCTATCGTCCGCCGCCACACCGATTCCGGCCGGCGACCTCGACCCCTCCCCGCGTTGTGAGCCCCTGCCTCCTCCCCTTTCCTTCTCATTGCCGTCCCCGCATGCCATCCGTAAGCGCCACCGCCAACCATCGTCGCCGTCGCCGACCATCGCGGCCTATTTTTCATTTTTTCTATTAAGATGTATGTATGTATGTATGTTCAATGTATATATAATGCTCTGTATATGATGTATAATGCTCTTTATATGTTCATATGTAACATTTAAGAAAAAAAGTGTTGTGTTGGAGAAGAAAAGAGGAAGGAGTAAGAAGGAAAAGAAGGAAGAAGAAGGAAAAGAAGGAGCGTGTATATGCCCTTTTTTTTAGATTTTTTGTTTTTTGCATTTTTATAAAAATGTATATATGTATGTATGTTCTCTGTGTATATATATGTTCATGTATGCAAAAGATAGATTTTTAGAAAAGTTAGGATTTTTTTCTGTTAATAGAAGAAGAAAAAGAATGAGAGGAAAAAGGAAAATAAGAAGAGGAAGCAAGGAGAAGAAGAGGAGAGGAAGAAGAGGATAAATAAATAAGAAGAAGAAAAAAAAGAAAAAGAAGAGGAAAAGAAGAAGAGGGAGAAGAGGGAGAAGAAGAGGAAGAAGAATAAAAAGAGGAGAAGAAGTTCTTCTCCTCTATTCTTTCTTCTCTTCTTTTTTCTTCTTCTTCTTCCTCTTTGTTTATCGGAATCAGGCGATTCAAGCGCCTGGAGTTTCATCTCGAAACCCTCTTTCCGTTTAACCAACTTAAACAAGTTTTTGCTTCTGCAAAAATTGCCCTACATCCATAATAGTAAACGAAGCCTGTTTCTTTTGATGTTTGTCTTTCGTTGCTTCGTTCGATTCGATTCTTTTTGCCAACCGGAGTTCTTAAGTTGTACTTTCGTGTTAGATCTCTTATTCTAGTTTTACCTGTGCATTAGCTGAGTACTTATTGTATGCTTGTTTGTTTGCGATAGAGTACCCGGAGTGCGCCGCTTGTTACTTCGAATCGCTAGGTTTCCCGGATCATCAGCAAGGCAAGTAACACTTTGATCATACCTTTCACATTGCATGATTAGGATCTAATTAAATTGTGGGTTTGGGAAGTAGTTGAGGTAGTACCTATTACCTGTTTAATTATCAAACCTTTCGGAGTTACTTCTACGTTAGCTTATTATTGCTATGCTATGCTAGTAGACGTGGATTGGGTGAGTGTATCCATGACAGATGTGAGCTTTGTTAATTAATGGTTTACTTCAGGTGGCAACCTAAACACACATCCGGGTGGATTGAGGCACCTGGGTATTCCAGGATTTCCTGTTTTCTTTTGGGCCGCCACCCAGGCTCAAAGGGATCATGAGATTATTCATGCTAGAAACTTCTATGTGCAGCCACAAGCTATTATGGGCTCTAGCATAGTTGACTAAGTCGTGCGAACTCTTACAGTGGTAGACTAGCAGATGTAGGGGATGTAGGTGGTACGGTCTACCCATCGTAAGGTGCTAGCGCTTCTGAAAGACTATGTCTCGGTCATCCGTTTCTCAAACACCGTGTAGTGCGAGAAACCAAACGGAGGCGATCGAGTCTTGTGGGGAAAAGTGCGCAAACCTCTGCAGAGTGTATAAACTAATCATGGTTAGACGTGTCCCCGGTTATGGACATCTCGAGTATCTAGTACCTGGATTATCATGTGAATCTCAACATGTTACTCTAAAATTAATTTTGTTGGGTTTTGCTTAATGATGATGTTTAATTGGGATTGAGAATGCTGTCAACCATTCTCAATGTTTAACAACCACCATAATAGTTAAATAAATTTATTCCTTTGCAGTAGGGAAAAATTGGCTTTACGCAAAACTGTAACCATAGAGCTTTCCACCAGCCAAATATGCATATAGTATAGCTGTTTCATTCCATTATTCTCTATGTGTTACATTGCCAGCATATTCCATGTGCTGACCCGTTTTCGGGCTGCAACGTTAATGTTGCAGACTTTTCAGACGATGATTAAGGAGTTTTAGGTCGTGGTTCTATACTCAGTGATGCCGTTGGAGTTGATGGACTCACTTATCTTCCAAGCCTTCCGCTATTATTGTTATTAGATGTCCTTAAGCCATATTTATTGTAATAAGTTCTCTTTTGAGACACTCGATGTAATAAGTGTGTGATTGCTACTCTGCTATAAATCCTTCAAGTACTGTGTGGTATCAGCATTACTGATCCAGGGATGACACCGGAGCACAGAGATTGGACCGTTTAAGGTCTGGTCGCTACATTTGCCGTTTGCAAGTGTATGCCTAAGGCACTCGTCCATTTTTTCAAGGGTGCACATCCTATCAAATTTTTGTGCACTGGCCTCCCACACAATGGAGGCAACTTCTTTCAAATCAGCCAATACACGGCCCATGAGTGCCTTATCCTGCAAATTACAATCAGTTAGAAGCATATGACTTCGATTGTACTTGCAAAGTTACAATATATATTTGTGCCTAATGTTCATCATTTACCTGACCGTCAGTCTTTGGTTTGACCAGCGTCCCAACTGGTGGCGGATTGAAAGGCCGCAACAAGTCATCGACATACTGCATGTTAGTGTCGTTAGTATCATTCAAAACATGTGATAGATAATCCAGGCACAAAGTACTATATAATTTTTGTTGATTATGTTGTCAACCTTCTATGCCTTCTCGTCACTCCAGTTTTGTATCAGCGGCCTTAACCTTGATGCATACGAGATTCTCATAGTACCACGTCCGCATTACAACAAAAACAACTTAGAAAGTTTTCCATAAAATTAAATGTATGGTATGTTAATAATGATTGTATTACTTGCAGAAGTGGTAGGTTGCCCTCCAGATTTGCTCCGCCATTTACAAATTTCCTAACGCTAGCCATAAAATGGTCAAGTGTAAGTTGTCCAAAATTGGTGCTCTTTATTGTCTGAACGTTTCTAATAATCCCAAGGTATCTGTTGTCCACATACTTTTGTGTTGTTGGGCATACATATTTGCCTATGGTGTACAAGACAAATGGCCTGACAAAATTAGGTGTGCTGTCGCCTTTCATCTTGGCTAGCAATCCTTTCAAAGTTACTTTTGTGTCATTGGGGTCTTTCAGTTCCTTCCACAACTCCAAAGTATCGTTGTGATTTGAAGAGACGTGATTCTTCCACATGCAAGGCAGACCTGTTATATGCTCCACATCTTTTAGTGTGATCCTACATGGTCTCCCATTAATTATAAAGGCATCCTGCTCTGCATCATATGAATAAGCGATGGCCTGGCACAATAGACGTCTCATTCTCATGCCAGGAGTCTTGAGTAGTTCACCCAGCCCAATCAACTTGATGTATGTCAGTTGCTGTGCGTTTAATTCTTTTATGAACTTCTCGTATTGCTGCAAAGAAACAACCTGAGTTCTCTGAATGTACAAATAGTGTGATTAGATTATGTATGGTATTCATTTAAACACGCATAGAACCAACTAGATCTAATCTATGCCAATATCAAAATTGTGCTCTATAGTACTGCATGAAATCATAGAGCTTCTAGGCCATATAATGAACAACAAACATAGAAAACAAGCTATCTCTGTCGACAAATTGACTGATAATAGTATATATTTTAGTAGAAAGAGCAAACTTTGGTCTATGTTCACTACTAAAGTTTCAGGCGTCATGCTTACGAAAATAATTGCATACGTGATCAGAAGATCCATAGTTTGTAGATAATCTCAAAAAAGGAATGTAGAAGTTCCATTGCAAGCATTCAAGAGCACATACTCCTTAGTTACCATCAGATTCATAAAGATCAATTAGTAAAGACCATGCAAAATTAAGGGCAATCACCAACATTTTCAATGACTAGAGACTAAGAACTCATTTAGAAAGCCTATGCCAAAAATAGCAATTTCCAAATTTTAAGGCGTATAAACAGAGACGATAACCTTATGTCTAGTAAACATGACCATAGTAGTGACTCGAGCAACCAAAAACACAACTAGGCATCATCAAGCAGCCTAGAAATGTTGACATGGACCGAAACATGTGAGCCTACTGTCCATCTTTCTCTTTAATTTTCTCCTTTCTTTCTCGTCAACCTAAAATTTAATATAGTACATACATTTGATGTTCTCAATGCCAAATAAGTGAGGTGTGCTCATATTTCTGCATGTTTTTACTAAATCATGCACATTGTGACCGTTGAAACGCGCAAAACTGACAAGTTGGACCAGTTACCACAGATTCACAGCGAACAAATTAACTACATACACTAGTCTTGAATTTCTAGACGTTTACTGTAAAACAGGCCAATCAACAAAAAGAGAATACAACTTACATACAAAACTACTTTGTATTCTGTCTACTGCGTATTTGATCAGGCATTTAGGAGTACTATAATTATTTTGTTGATTCGGTTGCTGGTTTTAAACAAAGCTAAATTACTAGTCCTTCCTTTACATATCGTTACATGTAGAACTTTCCAGCACAAAAATTAGCGCAAGTTTCATTACAGAGAGATGCATTCACGACTAAAAACTAAGAGAGGAAGGCATCCATGATCTCCCTTAAGTTTTGCTAAAGCACATCTAGATGTTCTCTAAGTATTGCACATCTAAGTCCTATGTCATTGATTTTCTGCTAAGATTCGTGCAAACCTTTTTTGTCCTTTTTTCTTTTCTTTCTAGACACACCCATCTCCCTTCGGTAAAATAGGGATAGTTCATTATGGCTGTAACTAAACGAGATCAAAAGGAAGTGCACCGTAAATAATGAGATTGCATGCAGACTTGGGAAGGAGGGAGTATACAGAATACAAGGATCTCGATCGTTACCGGAGGATTCTCTCGATGGCGACCGACTCCATTGCCGTTCTCTTTCATCTTTTGCTTCGCTGGCTTCTCTGATGTGCCATTCTCTTTCGTCGGCTTCTCTGACGTGCCCTTCTCTTTCATCTCAGGATTCGCCAATGCGGGCTTCGAAGATGACGGCTCCGTCGGCTTCACCAACCTGGGAGCTACTTTGGGCGGCGTGGGGTGGTAATTCGGTGAAGTCATGGAAGGCTAGGTATGGGAGGCGTGGGGTGGAGTATACGATCTATGCTATGAAAAGCTTTGTATTTATAGGGGATTCTCTAACAATCGGTCACAAGGAAATATTGGGAATTTGGTATGTCGGGACCCCGATCCTAAGTCAGACTGATCTAGCATGTAACACTTCATATCACTTTGTGGCCTCACGCACGGTATTCCCACGGGTGCCACCTTACCTGGCCCGGGACCGTTTGCGCCTTTTGGCTCACGTATATGATAGTGTCGCTAGCATCCATATGACAGAGAACCCGGGCCGACATGATTAGTCGTGAACCCAAAGTAGCACTAACTTATAGGGACAGGCATACATGAATCAACCTCGAGCATGTCGGTCAACAGCGCATGAATCCGGGCTGTAGCACTGGGCTAACAGGACTCCGGGAACCCGGGCTATAGCAGGCTAGGCAAGACTCCGGATGTCACCACGTGACATTTCCCCGAAGGAATAGACACAGGAATGAAGTGAATCACATGCCGGCCAGTCGAGTGTTCCGGAGCAGTAGTGCTGGGCTAGCAAGACTCCGGTGAACCGGGCTATAGCGGACTACTATGGCACATGGAAGCACAAGACTACATTTCCCAATAAGAGAGGCTATCAGAGGCAAACAACTAGGTTGTCGGATCCCACACATAGCAATACACGTTACACGTACGCATACCATGCAAGTATGTGCTGTACATCATGGCATCACAACATAACTCAAACTCATATAGATGAAGGCCTTGAAGAGCCACATAGCATTCAATACAAACAGGGGTCTCATGACCCATCATTCAGAGCATACAAGCAACGGAAGCATTACATGTCTGAGTACAGACAACTACAAAAGGAAAATACTAAGAAGCCTGACTAAACACGACCCTCCCATGGGTACAAGATCGTAGCTGGGATACAAGCTACTCGTCGAAGCCACTAGTGTAACCAACTGCAAAACATAAATAAGCAAACGTGAGTACAAAGGTACTCAGCAAGTCTTACTTCACAAAGGGGGAGGTGGAGTTTAACAGCAGCAAGCCAGCTTTGACTCAATGGCTAATCTATACTACGAGTATCTAGGTGAGAAGACGCACACGAGTCCACATATTCACCATATCAATACTCCACCATGGATCCGTTCCCGTCTCCCTACGAGAAGGCCATCCATAGCACTCACGCTTATCTTGCGGATTTTAGAGTATCCACTTCAAGTTATCTATGTACTACATAAGTCCTCCAAGTTTCCATATCCGAGAAAACGTCTATTCGAATAGATAATATTGACCCTGCAGGGGTGTACTTTGTCACACACGCTCTCGCCACTTATAGCCCTGTACACGTCATGTACCTCGGCAACCTTCAAGCGGAAGCCGGGCGAGGGTGTCGGCCATGACCTGACTAACCACACAAGTCTCTCGTCTAGGTTTATAGCCTATTCAGGTTCCATCCGCAAGGAGATCCGGCCGGGGTGTCGCTCACGGCCCCAAACGATGTGTGCAGGGTTCCCAAGCCCACCATCCGGGTGCCACTTGGTACACCGTGCCATGGTGCCTAGTCTGTCCCAAGCCCGTCCCGTCGGACACCACCTGGTAGACAAATAGCACTACCTACAAACGCCAGAAACTAGTTGCAACTCCTGGACAGAGATCAAGCGGATTAATAAGACGAGAGGGGCCGGATAACCGGAACCCAATGTGTGGTAGTAACTGGACTTGGATAACATACACAGAACTCAGTGCTTAAGGACGGTTCCAATGAGACAACCCACCATGTACTCCTACATGGCCTGTCATCGCTACCTTTACCAAAACGTGTTCACACACTTAGCCTTTACCGGTAGGACATGTTCACCACTCCAATTCATTCCCGATGAATCAGACCTGACACAACTCTAAGCATAGCTGGCATAAAGAAAAACAAGCATGGGTGAGCAGGCACATCAGGGCTCAAGCAACTCCTACTCATGCTAGTGGGTTTCAACTATTTACTGTGGCAATGACAGGTCATGCAGAGGAATGGATTCAGCTACCGCAGCATAAAGTAGCAGTTTGAATCGTTGTTGTCCTAATGCAGTAAAAGGAGCAGGAGCGAGAGAGTGGGGTTTATCAAGATGCTCAAGGGGGTTTGCTTGCCTGATAGATCCACGAAGAAGCACTGCTCCTCAGACAGGTACTCGGGACACCTTCCGGAGTAGAACCTATCGAGAGGGGACAGTGCCGACAATCAATAAACAACCATATGCAACAGTATGATGCATGAAGATGACATTTCAAAGATGCTATGATGTTCCCTAATGCATATAGCATCAATTTGGTTGAAGTCCATATGAACCAAGGGTTCATATGCAAACCCCAAATTAAGTATATAACATGCCATTATTACGTTTTCACTTATACATTAAGTATATGTTGGTTTTTCATGCATGAAACTGGCATAAATGGATTCCTTGCATTTTTCTGATAATTTTTCATATATAATTTATTTGATTTGGAGTTACGGTTGAATTACTATGAATTTTAGAAGTTTTAACTATTTTTTGGAATTTCCCGAGTTAAATTAATTCCAGAAATCAATTATTACATCAGCTCTACATCAACATGACGTAAGCGAGTCAACGGGGCTGACCAGGTCAAACATGACCAGTGGGTCCCACTGGTCAGTGACCCAGTCAACTAACTAAGTTAGTTAGTCCTAACTAACTGGGCAGGGCCCACTAGTCAGTGACTATAGTAGCTAACCTAGTTAGTTAATTAGCGTTAACTATAGTAATTAGTCGAGCGGGGCCCGCAGGTCAGTGAGAGAGAGGGGGGAGGTCAACTGGGCTGTGGGGGTCAACCCACGCCGGTCAAAAGTCAGCGGTCGCCGGCGTTTAGCCGCCGGCGAGTCCAGACGCGGCAGAGCACGTCGGGATCGCGCTACAGACCACGGTTTGGAGCGTGGTTGGGTCTTATGGAGAGCTGGGGCTGAGCTGCATGTGTAGGTGGTGGATCTGGACCAAATGGTCGCCGGAATCGACGCCAACGACGAGGTTTGCGGCGGCCGTGGTTCGGCCATCGATTGAAAATGGAGCTACGGAGCACTAGGGGAGGAGATGGTGAGTGCGTCGTGCTCCTATGGGTGCGCTAAGTGCGCTGGTGAGCTCGGACGTAGGTGGCAGCAGCTGTGGCCACGGCGGCGCCATGGATGGCGGCGGTGAGCTTCGGGCTCGACGGATATGATGACTACAAAGGCCGTACAGGGAAAAGGAGAGGGGGAATCGGTTCAGGGGCTCACGGGGATCACGCAGGGAAGGTCAGCGAGCTCGGGGAAGCACGGACGGCAGCGAATCCCCGGCGGTGATCGGCGGCACCCGAGGTGGAAGACGAGCTCGAAGGCGTCACCACGGTGCTCCTGGGTTCGGGATCTTCCGCATGGAGGAGCTGTGTGTCGTCACGGAGCTTTTGGACATGGGGAGGGGCAAGAAGACCACGGTGCTCACGGTGGCAGCGAACGGCGGCGACGGACCCGTTCGGGCGTGCTACAGAGAGAGAGCGGGGAAGGGAGAGTGAGCTGCGAGAGAGGGAGAGGAGAGAGGGGCTTCGGGGCGTCTCTAGGCGCGGGATTGGGTTGACGGGGAGCGCGACACGGCGAAGCAGGAGGTGGCGCGGTCGGCTGCGTGCGCTGGCTGCCAGTGGGCGCAAGGTTGAAGACAACCTTGCCCCTGGTGGGCTGGGCCACAGTGCCAGGCCGGCTGGGCTGCCAGGTAAGGCCAGGTAAGTCTTTCCTTTCCTGTTTTCTTTTTCTATTTCTGACATTTGTTCTCTATCCAAAAGAAATGTTAAAACACTTCCATAAATGCTGAAAATATTTGTGACATCTAGATATAATATTCCAGAGGCCCTCACCAATTCCCAACATTTTTGGAGCCATTAAAATATTTATATAATTTAAACAACTCCAAATCAAATATTTATGCATTGATTCAAAAATCCAAAATGTGTAGAAAAATGTGCATCACCTCTGGTTGTTGTTCCCAACATTATCCAAAGAGCATGAACATTTTTGAATAGCATTTTGGGTTCATTGAAAATCCATTTTAAAGTTGAACCTATTTGAATTTGCTTTGGTGCTAGGGTTTGAAACATCCCCATTTCAATTTCATTTGAAATTTAAACATGATGCACAAGCAAGCCTAGGATCATACCAGAACTAGGGATGTGACAACTCGCCCCCACTCGAAGAAATCTCGTCCCGAGATTCAGGAGTTGGCGGAAGGAAAGCGGGGTACTCAAGTCGAAGACGATCTTCTCGCTCCCAAGTAGTTTCTCTCTCGGAATGATGAGACCATTGAACCTTGAGAAACTTGATGTTATGACGTCGAGTGACACGCTCTGCTTGATCCAGACTGCGAACGGGGTACTGTCGATAAGCGAGGTTATCTTGGAGATCAAGCGTTTCGTGGTCCACTCCGCGGATGGGATCCGAGAAGCAACGCCTGAGTTGAGAGACGTGGAAGACATCATGAACTCGAGAAAGATGTGGGGGTAGTTCCAACTGGTAGGCAACCTCTCCTCGTTTAGCGAGAATGTGAAAAGGACCGATGTAACGAGGAGCCAACTTGCCCTTGATACCGAAACGATGGGTACCCTTCAAAGGAGTAACCCGAAGGTAAGCCTTGTCGCCAACTTCATAAGCCACTTCCTTATGACGACGGTCATACTGGCTCTTTTGACGAGATTGGGCTGTTTTCAAATTCTCACGAATGATGCGAACTTGCTCTTCTGCCTCCTGGATCATATCCGGTCCAAAGAATTGTCTTTCACCGGTTTCTGACCAGTTCAAAGGTGTTCGACATCTTCGTCCATACAGGATCTCGAAGGGTGCTTTCTTAAGACTGGATTGGTAGCTATTGTTATAAGCAAACTCGGCAAAGGGAAGACATTTCTCCCAATCCATACCGAATGAGATAACGCAAGCTCTAAGCATGTCTTCGAGAATTTGGTTGACCCTTTCCACCTGACCACTTGACTGAGGGTGGAAAGCGGTACTGAAGGAAAGATGGGTGCCCATGGCAGTTTGGAAACTTTCCCAGAAATGAGAGGTGAAAAGACTGCCACGGTCTGAATTGATCTCTAGTGGAACACCATGGAGTGACACTATTCGGGAGATATATAAGTCAGCGAGCTGACTAGCAGTGATACTCTCTCGAACAGGTAGGAAGTGAGCCACTTTGGAGAGACGATCAATGACTACGAAGATAGCATTATTTCCTTTCTTAGTCCTGGGAAAGCCGGTGATGAAGTCCATACCAACTTTGTCCCATTTCCACTCGGGAATAGCTAAAGGTTGAAGGGTGCCAGCAGGTCTCTGATGCTCTGCCTTAACGCGACGACAAACGTCACAGTTGGCAATATACTGAGCGATTTCTCTCTTCATCCTAGTCCACCAGAACCTCTGGCGTAGGTCCTGATACATCTTTGTACTACCGGGATGAATCGTGAGAGGGGATTCATGGGCCTCCTTAAGGATCAGTTGCTGCATCTGTTGACATTTGGGAACCACCAAACGGTTTCCAAAGTAAACAACACCTCGTTCATCCATAGAGAAACAGTTGGCAACTCCCTTGGAAATATTCTTCTTGATTCGGGAGATTCCCGTATCATGCTTCTGAGCCTCTATGACCTGATCCGTAAGGGTAGGTTTCGCCACCAAGGTAGAAAGGAAACCATGAGGAGCTATGTGAAGGTTAAGCTTACAGAATTCCTCATGGAGGGGTGGTTGACATTGTTGCAACATGAGGTTGTTGCAATAGGATTTACGACTTAAAGCATCAGCCATGACATTAGCTTTGCCTGGGGTGTAGGTGATTCCTAAGTCGTAATCCGAGATCAACTCCAACCAACGTCTTTGTCTGAGATTCAGATCCGGTTGGGTGAAGATATACTTGAGACTCTGATGGTCAGTGTAGATTTCGCAACGGTTACCAAGAAGGTAATGTCGCCAAGTCTTAAGTGCATAGACTACGGCTGCAAGCTCTAGATCATGTGTAGGATAATTTTCCTCATGTGGATGCAACTGTCGAGATGCATAGGCAATCACATGACGATCCTGCATAAGAATGCAACCTAGTCCTTGACGCGAAGCGTCGCAATAGATAACAAAGTCTTTAGTGAAATCCGGTGGCACGAGTATGGGCGTAGAAGTCAGGCGTCTTTTCAGTTCCTGAAAACTGTGCTCACACTGTGGGGTCCACTCAAACCTTTTATCTTTCTTGAGAAGCTCCGTGAGGGGTTTGGCCACTTTGGAGAAGTTTTCAACGAAGCGGCGACAATAACTGGCTAGACCAAGGAAACTCCTAACTTGTTTGACCGTTTCGGGTGGAGTCCAATCGAGAACGGCTTTGACTCTCTCGGGATTGACAGCAATGCCCTTACCGGAGATCACGTGGCCTAGATAGGTCACTTCTGGCAACCAAAATTCACACTTGGAGAACTTGGCATAAAGACGATGCTCTCTGAGTTTTTCTAACACAAGCCTAAGATGTTCGGCATGCTCTTCCTCGTTCTTCGAGTAAATAAGGATATCATCGAGATAAACCACGACGAACTTATCTAAGTACTCCATAAAGATCGAGTTCATCAAGCGGGAGAAAGTAGCTGGAGCATTGGTTAGGCCGAAAGACATCACGGTGTACTCGTATTGACCATAACGAGTGACAAAGGCCGTTTTGGGGATGTCCCTGTTTCTGATCTTGATTTGGTGGTAGCCTAACCTCAAATCCATCTTGGAAAAGACTGAGGATCCAGCGAGCTGATCATACAGGTCGTTGATCCTGGGGAGCGGGTACTTGTTCTTTATCGTGACCAAATTAACGGGACGATAATCTACAACCATCCGATCCGTACCATCCTTCTTCTTGACGAAGAGGACAGGACAAGCCCAAGGAGAAGAACTGGGACGGATGAAACCCTTTTGCAAGGACTCATCAAGTTGTTTCTTAAGCTCGGCTAACTCCAAAGGTGCCATCTTGTATGGTCTCCTAGAGATTGGAACAGTTCCTGGGATAAGTTCTATGACAAACTCTACATCTCTGTCAGGTGGGACACCTGGCAGTTCTTCTGGAAAGACATCCGGGAAGTCACGGACTACCGAATATCTTCAAGGTCTGGAAGAGGGCTGGCATTAAGGGAATAGAGTTGACGCCTTGCAACTCTAGTAGAGACAGTGACTATTTTGCCAGATGGATGTGTAAGTTGAACAGATCTGGTGTAACAATCGATCTTGGCATGATGAGCTGTCATCCAGTCCATACCCAAGATGATGTTAATATCTGAGGACTTGAGAGATATCAAAGAAGCAAGGAATACCAGTCTGTCAACAAGGATTTCATTACCATGGCTTACCTTGGAGGTTTGCCATTTGGAACCAGGAGTCTGGATTATTAGTGGAGTCGGCATATCACAAAATGACATGTCGTGCAACCGAGCGTAACCTTCGGATATGAAGGAGTGGGATGCTCCAGTATCGAACAGAACTGAAGCTGGGTGACAATTGACAAGAAGCGTACCCAGTACGACGTCGGGATCATCTTGAACTTCTGGAGCTGAGACATGGTGCACACATGCTCGTTCAATGGAGGCTGGCTTGGTACTGATCATCTTGCCTGATGGCTTTTCACGGCCAACAGACCTCTCAGACTGGGGTGGAGTATAACTGGACTGAGGGCAGTCGCGTGCATAGTGTCCTGGTTCTCCGCAGGTGAAGCAAGTTCCTGAGGTAGGACGTGGACCTACATTGGCAAGTGGTCCACTAATAGGCCTGGGTGGAGCACGTTGCTGAGTTGGGTGAGGCGCCACATCGGATGGCCTCGGTGCATATCCAGGTGGAAGAGCCGAGTTCGGAATCCAAATCCGTCGCTTCTGAGAGCCAGAGCGGGAGGAAGAACCCAGATCACGGTTGTGCTTACGAGACTCCTCGTAAGTGAGTTGAGCTGTCTCTGCATTAATGGCCTTGTTCACAAGAGCCTGGAAAGTATCACAATGATGCAGGTGGAGATCACGATGCAACTTAGGGTTGAGACCCTTTCGGAACCTAGCCTGCTTCTTAGCGTCCGTGGACACTTCTTCTGTAGCATAGCGGGCGAGGCTTCCAAACTCTCTACTGTAAGCATCAACAGGCAGCTTACCCTGGGTAAAACTACAGAACTCTTCCCTCTTGCGGTCAATGAGAGCCTGAGGAATGTGGTGCTCACGAAAAACCTCGGTGAAATCCCTCCAGGTAGGAATCTGACCAGCTGGAAGCATAGCCTCATAGCTCTGCCACCAAATACTAGCAGGACCTTCCAGGTGATAGGTAGCATAGGTGACCTTGTCACCTTCAGCCACGTTCGCAGAAGCAACTTGTGAGTGATGCTTCGGAGCCAGTCATCTGCATCGAGTGGCTCAATGGAATGATGGAAGGTGGGTGGTTTCAGACCAATGAAGTCAGTGATGGAAACCAACTTCTTACGCTGATGTGCGGTGTTCTGCTCAATCTGTGCCAGCAAGCGGTTAGTCTCACGCTTGTTCCTCTCGGATGCTTAACAAGAACTCTGTCATCAAAGGCTGGTCAGGAGGATCCTCGTCCCTACCATCTCCGTGATTCTTGCTATGAGCAACTGAACCTCGGTTAGCAGACGACATCCTGGCACAGGATCCATGGAAACAAGGATGGAATTAGCATCGACATAAGGATGCGGAATGTAATGCAAAAGCATTGGAAACTCTTGAAATCCTGGGTCAATTTCGGCAGCATAACGGCTGTAAATGCTCAAAAGGATTTTGAGACATTCATCAAAGGAATAGCATGATCAATCAGCATCATAATATCAAGGTTCTGGGTCAAACTGAGGACACACGGAAGTAGCAGAACTGTAAGGAGACACAACCCAACAATCCTAAGACTTTACGGTTTAGTAACGCGTCATCCTAGAGATAGAGGAGAAGCCTAGGCCTTAACCCTCGTAGAAAAGAAGAGGCCGACTCAGAAGAATGACATGAGGTAAAGGAGTAAAAGAGCCTTACGTT
Organism: Triticum aestivum; assembly: GCF_018294505.1. Classification (NCBI taxonomy): domain Eukaryota; kingdom Viridiplantae; phylum Streptophyta; class Magnoliopsida; order Poales; family Poaceae; genus Triticum; species Triticum aestivum. The sequence goes on along the minus strand of NC_057812.1, from coordinate 96,029,177 downwards.
CCCTTCCACAATCAATTCCCTTATATAACTAAAGCATTTCTAGACTCAACTTCGACCAGTTGGCTTGGTAATCCTACAGTCAGTCAGGCTCTGATACCAATGCTGTCGGGACCCCGATCCTAAGTCACACCAATCTAGCATGTAACACTTCATATCACTTTGTGGCCTCACGCACGGTATTCCCACAGGTGCCACCTTACCTGGCCCGGGACCGTTTGCGCCTTTTGGCTCACGTATATGATAGTGTCACTAGCATCCATATGACAGAGAACCCGGGCCGACATGATTAGTCGTGAACCCAAAGTAGCACTAACTTACAGGGACAGTCATACATGAATCAACCTCGAGCATGTCGGTCAACAGCGTATGAATCCGGGCTGTAGCACTGGGCTAACAGGACTCTGGGAACCCGGGCTGTAGCAGGCTAGGCAGGACTCTGGATGTCACCGCGTGACATTTCCCCGAAGGAACAGACACAGGAACGAAGTGAATCACATGCCGGCCAGTCGAGTGTTCCGGAGCAGTAGTGCTGGGCTAGCAGGACTCCGGTGAACCGGGCTGTAGCGGACTACTATGGCACATGGAAGCACAAGACTACATTTCCCCATAAGAGAGGCTACCAGAGGTAAACAACTAGGTTGTCGGATCCCACACATAGCAATACACGATTACACGTACGCATAACATGCAAGTATGTGCTGTACATCATGGCATCACAACATAACTCAAACTCATATAGATAAAGGCCCAGAAGAGCCACATAGCATCAATACAAACAGGGGTCTCATGACCCATCATTCAGAGCATACAAGCAACGGAAGCATTACATGTCTGAGTACAGACAACTACAAAAGGAAAAGACTAAGAAGCCTGACTAAACACGACCCTCCCAAGGGTACAAGATCGTAGCTGGGATACAAGCTACTCGTCGAAGTCACTAGCGTAACCAACTGCAAAACATAAATAAGCAAACGTGAGTACAAAGGTACTCAGCAAGTCTTACATCAGAACTATCTACATATGCAACATTATCAACAAAGGGGGTGGTGGAGTTTAACAGCAGCAAGCCAGCTTTGACTCAGTGGCTAACCTATACTACGAGTATCAGAAACTTCTTGAGGTGAGAAGACGCACACGAGTCCACATATTCACCATATCAATACTCCACTATGGATCCGTTCCCGTCTCCCTACGAGAAGGCCATCCATAGCACTCACGCTTATCTTGCGTATTTTAGAGTATCCACTTCAAGTTGTCTATGTACTACATAAGTCCTCCAAGTTTCCATATCCGAGGAAAACGGCTATTCGAATAGATAATGTTGACCCTGCAGGGGTGTACTTCGTCACACACGCTCTCGCCACTTATAGCCCTGTACACGTCATGTACCTCGGCAACCTTCAAGCGGAAGCCGGGCGAGGGTGTCGGCCACGACCTGACTAACCACACAAGTCTCTCGTCCAGGTTTATCGCCTATTCGGGTTCCATCCGCAAGGAGATCCGGCCGGGGTGTCGCTCACGGCCCCAAACGATGTGTGCAGGGTTCCCAAGCCCACCATCCGGGTGCCACTTGGTACACCGTGCCACGGTGCCTAGTCTGTCCCAAGCCCGTCCCGTCGGACACCACCTGGTAGACAAATAGCACTACCTACAAACGCCAGAAACTAGTTGCAACTCCTGGACAGAGATCAAGTGGATTAATAAGCCGAGAGGGGCCGGATAACCGGAACCCAATGTGTGGTAGTAACTGGACTTGGATAACATACACAGAACTCAGTGCTTAAGGACGGTTCCAATGAGACAACCCACCATGTACTCCTACATGGCCTCTCATCGCTACCTTTACCAAAACGTGTTCACACACTTAGCCTTTACCGGTAGGACATGTTCACCACTCCGATTCATTCCCGATGAATCAGACCTGACACAACTCTAAGCATAGCTGGCATAAAGAAAAACAAGCATGGATGAGCAGGCACATCAAGGCTCAAGCAACTCCTACTCATGCTAGTGGGTTTCAACTATTTACTGTGGCAATGACAGGTCATGCAGAGGAATGGGTTCAGCTACCGCAGCAGAAAGTAGCAGTTTGAATCGTTGTTGTCCTAATGCAGTAAAAGGAGCAGGAGCGAGAGAGTGGGATTTATCGAGATGCTCAAGGGGGTTTGCTTGCCTGATAGATCCACGAAGAAGCACTGCTCCTCAGACAGGTACTCGGGACACCTTCCGGAGCAGAACCTATCGAGGGGAACGGTGCCGGCAATCAATAAACAACCATATGCAACAGTATGATGCATGAAGATGACATTTCAAAGATGCTATGATTTGCCCTAATGCATGTAGCATCAATTTGGTTGAAGTCCATATGAACCAAGGATTCATATGCAAACCCCAAATTAAGTATATAACATGCCATTATTACGTTTCACTTATACAGCAAGTATAAGTTGGTTTTTCATGCATGAAACTAGCATAAATGGATTCCTTGCATTTTTCTGATATTTTTCATATATAATTTATTTCATTCTGGAGCTACGGTTGAATTTCTATGATTTTTAGAAGTTTTAACTATTTTCTGGAATTTCCTGATTTAAATTAATTCCAGAAATCAATTATTGCGTCAGCTCTACGTCAGCATGATGTAAGCGAGTCAACGGGGCTGACCAGGTCAAACCTGACCAGTGGGTCCCACTGGTCAGTGACCCAGTCAACTAACTAAGTTAGTTAGTCCTAACTAACTGGGCAGGGCCCACTAGTCAGTGACTGTAGTAGCTAACCTAGTTAGTTAATTAGCGTTAACTATAGTAATTAGTCGAGCGGGGCCCGCAGGTCAGTGAGAGAGAGGGGGGAGGTCAACTGGGCTGTGGGGGTCAACCCACGCCGGTCAAAAGTCAGCGGTCGCTGGCGTTTAGCCGTCGGCGAGTCCAGACGCGGCAGAGCGCGTCGGGATCGCGCTACAGACCACAGTTTGGAGCGTGGTTGGGTCCTATGGAGAGCTGGGGCTGAGCCGCGTGTGTGGGTGGTGGAGCTGGACCAAATGATCACCGGAATCGACGCTGACGACGAGGTTTGCGGCGGTCGTGGTTCGGCCATCGATGAAAACGGAGCTACGGAGCACTAGGGGAGGAGATGGTGAGTGCGTCGTGATCCTATGGGTGCGCTGAGCGCACTGGTGAGCTCGGACACAGGTGGCAGCAGCTGTGGCCGCGACGGCGCCATGGACGGCGGTAGTGAGCTTCGGGCTCGACGGATATGACGACTACAGCGGCCGTACAGGGAAAAGGAGAGGGGGAATCGGTCCAGGGGCTCACGGGGATCACGCAGGGAAGGTCAGCGAGCTCTGGGAAGCACGGATGGCGGCGAATCGCCGGCGGTGATCGGCGGCACCCGAGGTGGAAGACGAGCTCGAAGGCGTCACCACGGTGCTCCTGGGTTCGGGATCTTCCGCGTGGAGGAGCTCTGCGTCGTCACGGAGCTTTTGGACATGGGGAAGGGGCGAGAAGACCACGGTGCTCACGGTGGCAGCGAACGGCGGCGACGAACCCGTTCGGGCGTGCTACAGAGAGAGAGCGGGGAAGGGAGAGTGAGCTACGAGAGAGGGAGAGGAGAGTGGGGCTTCGGGGCGTCTCCAGGCACGGGATTGGGTTGACGGGGAGCGCGACACGACGAAGCAGGAGGTGGCGCGGTCGGCTGCGTGCGCTGGCTGCCAGTGGGCGCAAGGTTGAAGACAACCTTGCCACTGGTGGGCTGGGCCAATAGTGCTAGGCCGGCTGGGCTGCCAGGTAAGGCCAGGTAAGCCTTTTCCTTTTCCTGTTTTCTTTTTCTATTCTGACATTTGTTCTGTATCCAAAAGAAATGTTAAAACACTTCCATAAATGCTTAAAATATTTGTGGCATCTAGGTATAATATTCCAGAGGCCCTCACCAATTCCCAACATTTTTGGAGCCATTAAAATATTTATATAATTTAAACAGCTCCAAATCAAATATTTATGCATTGATTCAAAAATCCAAAATGTGTGGAAAAAATATGCATCACCTCTGGTTGTTGTTCCCAACATTATCCAAAGAGCATGAATATTTTTGAATAGCATTTTGGGTTCATTGAAATCCATTTTAAAGTTGAACCTATTTGAATTTGCTTTGGTGCTAGGGTTTGAAACATCCCCATTTCAATTTCATTTGAAATTTAAACATGATGCACAAAGCAGGCCTAGGACCATACCAGAATTAGGGATGTGACATGGGATCTCACGAAGAGGTAGTTTTAGATCACATAATGTTTATTTGTAGTGGATTCTCTAACAACCGACCACAAGGAAATATTGGGAATTTGGGATCTCATGAAGAGGTAGTTTTAGATCACGTAATGTTTTTTAGGTAGTTTTTTTATTTTGAGATTTTTTAGCAAGTTTAGATCTGTAATCTCAACCGTGAAGCGTTTGGGCTACTTGTGCTTTCTTATACGGGCCTATTATAATGGGATGAGCCCATTTTAAATGTGAATATGAGAAAGGAAGCGAGGACTCCAACAGGCGGGACGAGCCCCTTCCCAATTATGTAGGACGGGCATGCGCGAGGGTGCTTCGTCCTCACTGCCATGACTCTCCAAAAACAGTTCCTCAGCCTCTCCGTCCTCTCGATTCCCTCTTCCTCTGCGTCGCCCACTCTCTCCCAACAATCTAGCTTCTGGAACGGTGAGTTCTCCTTCCTGTCAATTATGTTAGTAGTTCTCCAGTAGCAGCACATACGGTGGCCTTCTTCTTGTCAATTTCTTGTTCTCCTACTTCTTTATTTTGTGCGCACAGATTCATCTGCCTGCAACATGTAGTCTGTTGCCTTATGAGAATTTCGCACACAGATTCATCTGCATGCAACATCTAGTCCGTTGTCTTGTCAATTTCTTGTTTTCTCCTGCTTCTTTAGTTTGTACACACAGTTTCATCTGCATGGGCGATGAACAATTCATAGATACATGTTTATTCTTAATTGTTGATGCAGTTGTTTAGATAAATATTTCAAGAGCATAAATTTTGATTGTTAATTCGCATGGACTTTGACTGACTTGCCCGTTGAGCGGCGAGCCATAGAAAATAAATGGATCTTTAAGAAGAAGACAGACGCGTATGGTAATGTGACCATCTATAAAGCTCGGCTTGTCGCTAAGGGTTATCGACAAGTTCAAGGGGTTGACTACGATGAGACTTTCTCACCGGTAGCGAAGCTGAAGTCCGTCCGAATCATGTTAGCGATTGCCACATTCTATGATTATGAGGTATGGCAAATGGACGTCAAAACGGCATTCCTTAATGGTTTCCTTAAGGAAGAATTGTATATGATGCAGCCGGAAGGTTTTGTCGATCCTAAGAATGCTGAAAAGGTGTGCAAGCTCCAACGCTTGATTTATGGGCTGGTGCAAGCATCTCGGAGTTGGAACATTCGCTTTAATGAGATGATCAAAGCGTTTGGGTTTACACAAACTTATGGAGAAGCCTGCGTTTACAAGAAAGTGAGTGGGAGCTCTGTAGCATTTCTCATATTATATGTAGATGACATACTTGTGATGGGAAATGATATAGAACTCTTGGACAGCATCAAGGCCTACTTGAATAAGAGTTTTTCAATGAAGGACCTTGGAGAAGCTGCTTATATATTAGGCATCAAGATCTATAGAGATAGATCAAGACGCCTCATAGGTCTTTCACAAAGCACATACCTTGATAAGATATTGAAGAAGTTCAATATGGATCAGTCTAAGAAGGGGTTCTTGCCTGTGTTGCAAGGTGTGAAATTGAGCTCAGCTCAATGTCCGACCACGGCAGAAGATATAGAAGAGATGAGTGTCATCCCCTATGCCTCATCCATAGGTTCTATTATGTATGCCATGCTGTGTACCAGACCTGATGTAAACCTTGCCGTAAGTTTGGTAGGAAGGTACCAAAGTAATCCCGGCAAGGAACACTGGACAGCGGTCAAGAATATCCTGAAGTACCTGAAAAGGACTAAGGAAATGTTTCTCGTCTATGGAGGTGACGAAGAGCTCGTCGTAAAGGGTTACGTCGACGCTAGCTTCGACACTGATCTGGATGACTCAAAATCACAAACCGGATACATGTATATTTTGAATGGTGGGGCAGTAAGCTGGTGCAGTTGCAAGCAGAGCGTCGTGGCGGGATCTACATGTGAAGCAGAGTACGTGGCAGCCTCGGAGGCAGCGCATGAAGCAATTTGGGTGAAGGAGTTCATCACCGACCTAGGAGTCATACCCAATGCGTCGGGGCCAATCAAACTCTTCTGTGACAACACTGGAGCTATTGCACTTGCCAAGGAGCCCAGGTTTCACAAGAAGACCAGGCACATCAAGCGTCGCTTCAACTCCATTCGTGAAAATGTTCAAGATGGAGACATAGATATTTGTAAAGTGCACACGGACCTGAATGTAGCAGATCCGTTGACTAAACCTCTCCCTAGAGCAAAACATGATCAACACCAGAATTCCATGGGTGTTCGATTCATCACAATGTAACTAGATTATTGACTCTAGTGCAAGTGGGAGACTGTTGGAAATATGCCCTAGAGGCAATAATAAAAGCATTATTATTATATTTCCTTGTTCATGATAATTGTCTTTATTCATGCTATAATTTTGTTATCCGGAAATCGTAATACATGTGTGAATAAAAGACACCAACATGTCCCTAGTAAGCCTCTAGTTGACTAGCTCGTTGATCAACAGATAGTCATGGTTTCCTGACTATGGACACTGGATGTCATTGATAACGAGATCACATCATTAGGAGAATGATGTGATGGACAAGACCCAATCCTAAACATAGCATAAGATCGTATAGTTCGTTTTCTAGAGTTTTCCAATGTCAAGTATCTTTTCCTTAGACCATGAGATCGTGTAACTCCCGGATACCGTAGGAGTGCTTTGGGTGTGCCAAACGTCACAACGTAACTGGGTGACTATAAAGGTATACTACGGGTATCTCCAAAAGTGTCTGTTGGGTTGACACGGATCAAGACTGGGATTTGTCACTCCGTATGACGGAGAGGTATCACTGGGCCCACTCGGTAATGCATCATCATAATGAGCTCAAAGTGACCAAGTGTCTGGTCACGGGATCATTCATTACGGTACGAGTAAAGTGACTTGCCGGTAACGAGATTGAACGAGGTATTGGGATACCGACGATCAGATCTCGGGCAAGTAACATACCGATTGACAAAGGGGATTGTATACGGGGTTGCTTGAATCCTCGACATCGTGGTTCATCCGATGAGATCATCGAGGAGCATGTGGGAGCCAACATGGGTATCCAGATCCCGCTGTTGGTTATTGACCGGAGAGCGATCTCGGTCATGTCTACATGTCTCCCGAACCCGTAGGGTCTACACACTTAAGGTTCGGAGTCCCGGATGAGATCCCGGACGTCACGAGGAGTTCCGGAATGGTCCGGAGGTAAAGAATTATATATAGGAAGTGCTATTTCGGCCATCGGGACAAGTTTCGGGGTCACCGGTATTGTACCGGGACCACCGGAAGGGTCCTGGGGGTCCATCGGGTGGGGCCACCTATCCCGGAGGGCCCCATGGGCTGAAGTGGGAAGGGATCCAGCCCAAAGTGGGCTGGGGCGCCACTTCCCCCTAGGGCCCATGCGCCTAGGGTGGGGGAAACCCTAAAGGAAGAGTCCTAGGAGGGGAAGGCACCTCCTAGGTGCCTTGGGGAGGAGGGATTCCTCCCCTTGGTCGCACCCCCCTAGGAGATTAGATCTCCTAGGGCCGGCGCCCCCCCCTTGGCCCTCCTATATATAGTGGGGAGATGGAGGACCTCTTACCTTGATCTTTGGTGCCTCCCTCTCCCTCTCCAACACCTCCTCCTCCTCCATAGTGCTTGGCGAAGCCCTGCCGGAGTACTGCAGCTCCATCAACACCACGCCGTCGTGCTACTGCTGGAGCCATCTCCCTCAACCTCTCCTTCCCCCTTGCTGGATCAAGAAGAAGGAGACGTTACGCTGACCGTACGTGTGTTGAACGCGGAGGTGCCGTCCGTTCGGCGCTAGGATCTCTGGTGATTTGGATCACGTCGAGTACGCCTTCCTCATCCCCGTTCTTTGAACGCTTCCGCTCGTGATCTACAAAGGTATGTAGATGCAATCCAATCACTTGTTGCTAGATGAACTCCTAGATGGATCTTGGTGAAACCGTAGGAAATTTTTTGTTTTCTGCAATGTTCCCCAACACTATTATGCTTCCAGGGACGCGTATGCCACCTATGATGTATACAGGCGCTTGGTGAACTTCCAGAAGGGGTTCGAGAGTCAGTGCCAGGATCTCGACAAACCATCTACTCGGTTGAGGAAGTCCAGAAGCAAGAATGAATCAACCTAAAATGTTTCTTCTATTTATCTAGCTGATAGTCTGTAACTTTATTATACTGCTAATAAGTTGTAAGTTCACATTTCCTGCAAGTTGAATCATCCTTTATTCTAGCTGGCTTGCCTAATTTGATCCACGCTCACGAGATATTATACTTAAGACATTGATTTGGTTTCTGTTTCGCTAGCTATGATACACAATGCGATAGCCATTTTTACCAAAAGATTATTTCAGATTTATAATGAATACTGTTCTCAACTGGGTTTGAATAGAGAAATTTTATTTTTTAATTGCCTAGAGAAACTTCATTTTTTTAATCAAAAGAAGGGTCACCCCCTCTGATTTTCCATTAACAGAAACCACACGGTCTTTCAAGCCCCTGATACAAACTACAGCTAGAAACTAAAGTAATCAACTAGCAGCACAAATCATACATGGTAGCAAGCCCAGCCAGACTTAACATGAAGGTCCAAAAAATAAAACTACGATAGAGGACAGAAAATATAGATGAGAGATGCACAGGCGACACCGCAGTACCCGGTGACTCCACATTGCGATGAACTGTACAATTCACCTGCTACATGCTCTAGCCTGCGCATATAGACCATTAGCACCTCTTTGCTCCCAACATCAGCACCTCTTTGATTACCACCTTCATCTGCAATATAGACCATCCCATGATCCACAAGAAAATTAGCTAAACAAGAATCATAAGATCACTATAACATTTATTTTGTAATCTCACATTATTCCTGCATTACCAAAGAGTCAAGAACACAACTGATGCCCTTCCCGCATCTCCTACTCAAACACTCATAGGTAGTTCTACCATCTTAACTCCATGATTTAAAATATTAATAAAACCAACTTAATGATTCCATTTTTATTACCATCATTTATGATTATAGCTAGGGAAACAGTAAGCAACCACCTGTGTAAGCCCTATTTTGAGTCCTGAATAGGGCCCAATCCTAGCATTTACTCTTGTTGGGGAATGTAGTAATTTCAAAAATTTTCCTACGCACACGCAAGATCATGGTGATGATATAGCAACGAGGGGAGAGTGTTGTCTACGTACCCTTGTAGACCGAAGCGGAAGCGTTGACACAACGTAGAGGAAGTAGTCGTACGTCCTCTGGTTCAACCGATCCAAGTACCGTTACTCCGGCACCTCCGAGTTCTTGACACGCGTACAGCTCGATGACGCATCCTCGATCTCCGATCCAGCAGAGGCGCCGAGGGGGAGTTCCGTTAGCACGACGGCGTGGTGACGATCTTGATGTTCTCCTGTTGCAGGGCTTCGCCTAAGCACCGCTACAATATGACCGAGGTGTAATATCGTGGAGGGGGGCACCGCACACGGCTAAGGAACGATCAATGATCAACTTGTGTGTCTATGGGGTGCCCCCTACCCCTGTATATAAAGGAGGGAGGGAGGAGGAGGCCGGCCTAGGGAGGAGGCGCGCCATAGGGGAGTCCTACTCCCACCGGGAGTAGGATTCCCCCTTTCCTAGTCCAACTAGGGATCCTTCCATGTAGTAGGAGTAGGAGACTAGGAAGGGGAAGAGAGAAGGGAAGGAAGGAGGGGGTGCGGCCCCTCCCCCTAGTCCAATTCGGACTAGGCCTTGGGGGGGCGCGCGGCCTGCCCTAGGCAGCCCCTCTCTCTTTCCCGCAGGGCCCAATAAGGCCCAATACTTCTCCCCGGCGAATTCCCGTAACTCTCCGGTACTCCGAAAAATACCCGAATCACTCAGAACCTTTCCGAACTCCGAATATAATCGTCCAATATATCGATCTTTACGTATCGACCATTTCGAGACTCCTCGTCATGTCCCCAATCTCATCCGGGACTCCGAACTCCTTCGGTACATCAAAACTCATAAACTCATAATAAAACTGTCATCGAAACCTTAAGCGTGCGGACCCTACGGTTCGAGAACAATGTAGACATGACCGAGACACGTCTCCGGTCAATAACCAATAGCGGGACCTGGATGCCCATATTGGTTCCTACATATTCTACGAAGATCTTTATCGGTCAAACCGCACAACAACATACGTTGTTCCCTTTGTCATCGGTATGTTACTTGCCCGAGATTCGATCGTCGGTATCCAATACCTAGTTGAATCTCGTTACCGGCAAGTCTCTTTACTCGTTCCGTAATACATCATCTCACAACTAACTCATTAGTTGCAATGCTTGCAAGGCTTAAGTGATGTGCATTACCGAGAGGGCCCAGAGATACCTCTCCGACATTCGGAGTGACAAATCCTAATCTCGAAATACGCCAACTCAACAAGTACCTTTGGAGACACCTGTAGAGCACCTTTATAATCACCCAGTTACGTTGTGACGTTTGGTAGCACACAAAGTGTTCCTCCGGTAAACGGGAGTTGCATAATCTCATAGTCACAGGAACATGTATAAGTCATGAAGGAAGCAATAGCAACATACTAAACGATCAAGTGCTAAGCTAAAGGAATGGGTCATGTCAATCAGATCATTCAACTAATGATGTGATCTTGCTAATCAAATAACAACTCCTTGTTCATGGTTAGGAAACATAACCATCTTTGATTAACAAGCTAGTCAAGTAGAGGCATACTAGTGACACTCTGTTTGTCTATATATTCACACATGTATTATGTTTCCAGTTAATACAATTCTAGCATGAATAATAAACATTTATCATGATATAAGGAAATAAATAATAACTTTATTATTGCCTCTAGGGCATATTTCCTTCAGTCTCCCACTTGCACTAGAGTCAATAATCTAGTTCACATCACTATGTGATTTAACAACAATATTCATATCTGTATATGATTAATACCCATAGTTCACATCATCATGTGATCAACACCCAAAGGGTTTGTTCACATCACTATGTGATTAACACCCAAAGAGTACTAAGGTATGATCATGTTTTGCTTGTGAGAGAAGTTTAGTCAACGGGTCTGTCATATCCAGAGCCGTATGTATTTTGCAAATATTCTATGTCTTCAATGCTTTGCACGAAGCTACTTTAGCTAATTGCTCCCACTTTTAATATGTATCCAGATTGGGACTTAGAGTCATCTGGATTGGTGTAAAAGCTTGCATCATTGTAACTTTTTACGACAGGCTCTTTTGTCACCTCCATAATCGAGAAATATTTCCTTATTCCACTAAGGATAACTTTTGACCAATGTCCAGTGATCTACTCCTAGATCACTATTGTACTCCGTTGCCAAATTCAGAGCAAGGTATACAATAGGTCTCGTACATAGCATAGCATACTTTATAGAACCTATGACTGAGGCATAGGGAATGACTTTTCATTCTCTTTCTATTTTCTGCTGTGGTCGGGATTTGAGTCTTACTCAATACCTTTGCAACACAGGCAAGAACTCTTTCTTTGACTGTTCCATTTTGAACTATTTCAAAATCTTGCCAAGGTATGTATTCATTGAAAATCTTATCAAGCGTCTTGATCTATCTCAATATATCTTGATGCTCAATATGTAAGTAGCTTTTACTGAGGTCTTTTCTTTTCAAAGAACTCCTTTAAAACACTCCTTTATGCTTTGCAGAAAAATTCTACATCATTTCTGATCAACAATATGTCACTCACATATACTAATCAGAAAGGCTGTAGTGCTCCCACTCACTTTATTGTAAATACAGGCTTCATCGTAAGTCCATATAAAACTATATGCTTTGATCAACTTATCAAAGCGTATATTCCAACTCCGAGATGCTTGCACCAGTCCATAGATGGATCGCTGGAGCTTGCACATTTTGTTAGCACCTTTAGGATTGACAAAAACTTTCTGGTTGTATCATATACAACTCTTCTTTAATAAATCCATTAAGGAATGCAGTTTTGACATCCATTTGCCAGATTTCATAAAATGTGGCAATTGCTAACATGATTCGGACAGACTTAAGCATCGATATGAGTGAGAAAATCTCATCGTATTCAACCCCTTGAACTCGTTGAAAACCTTTTGCAACAAGTCGAGCTTAATGGATAGTAACACTACTATCAGTGTCCGTCTTCCTCTTGAAGATCCATTCATTTAACATGGCTTGCTGATCATCGAGCAAGTCAATCAAAGTCCATACTTTGTTCTCATACATGGATCATATCTCAGATTTTATGGCCTCGAGCCATTTCGCGGAATCTGGGCTCATCATCGCTTCCTCATAGTTCGTAGGTTCATCATGGTCTAGTAACATGATTTCCAGAACATGATTACTACACCACTCTAGTGCGGATCTTACTCTGGAAGACCTACGAGGTTCTGTAGTAACTTGATCTGAAGTTTCATGATCAATATCATTAGCTTCCTCACTAATTGGTGTATTTGTCACAGGAACTGATTTCTGTGATGAACTACTTTCCAATAAGGGAACAGGTACAATTACCTCATTAAGTTCTACTTTCCTCCCACTTACTTCTTTCGAGAGAAACTCCTTCTCTAGAAAGGATCCATTTTCAGCAACTAATGTTTTGCCTTCGGATCTGTGATAGAAGGATTACCCAACAGTTTCCTTTGGGTATTCTATGAAGACGCACTTCTCCGATTTGGGTTCGAGCTTATCAGGATGAAACTTTTTCACATAAGCATCGTAGCCCCAAACTTTAAGAAACGACAACTTGGGTTTCTTGCTAAACCACAGTTCATATGCTGTCGTCTCAACGGATTTAGATGGTGCCCTTTTAACGTGAATGCAGCTGTCTCTAATGCATAACCCCAAAACAATATTGGTAAATCAGTAAGAGACATCATAGATCGCACCATATCCAATAAAGTGCGGTTACGACGTTCGGACACACCATAATGTTGTGGTGTTCCAGGTGGCGTGAGCTGTGAAACTATTTCACATTGTTTTAATTGAAGACCAAACTCGTAACTCAAATATTTTACCTCTGCGATCATATCGTAGAAACTTTTATTTTCTTGTTACGATGATTCTCCAGTTCACTCTAAAATTCTTTGAACTTTTCAAATGTTTCAGACTTGTGTTTCATCAAGTAGATATACTCATATCTGCTCAAATCATCTGTGAAGATCAGAAAATAATGATACCTGTCGCGAGTCTCAATATTCATCGGACCACATACATCAGTATGTATGATCTCCAACAAATCTGTTGCTTGCTTCATTGTTCCGGAGAACGGCGTTTTAGTCATCTTGCCCAAAAGGCATGGTTCGCAAGCATCAAGTGATTCATAATCAAGTGATTCCAAAATCCCATCAGCATGGAGTTTCTTCATGCGCCTTACACCAATATGATCTAAACGGCAGTGCTATAAATAAGTTGCACTATCATTATTAACTTTGCATCTTTTGATTTCAATATTATGATTATGTGTATCATTACGATCGAGATCCAACGAACTATTTTCATTGGGTGTGTAACCATATAAGGTTTTATTCATGTAAACAGAACAACAATTTATTCTCTTACTTAAATGAATAACCGTATCACAATAAACATGATCAAATCATATTCATGCTTAACGCAAACACCGAATAACACTTATTCAGGTTTCAACACTAATCCCGAAAGTATAGGGAGTGTGCGATGATGATCATATCAATCTTGGAACCACTTCCAACACACATCGTCACTTTACCCTTAACTAGTCTCTGTTTATTCTGCAACTCCCGTTTCGAGTTACTAATCTTAGCAACTGAACTAGTATCAAATACTGAGGGGTCGCTATAAACACTAGTAAAGTACACATCAATAACATGTATATCAAATATACTTATGTTCACTTTGCCATCCTTCTTATCTGCCAATCACTTGGGGTAGTTCCGCTTCCAGTGACTAGTCCCTTTGCAGTAGAAACACTTAGTCTCAGGCTTAGGACCAGACTTGGGCTTCTTCACTTGAGCAGCAACTTGCTTGCTGTTCTTCTTGAAGTTCCCCTTCTTCCCTCTGCCCTTTTCTTGAAACTAGTGATCTTGTCAACCATCAACACTTGATGTTTTTCTCGATTTCTACCTTCGTCAATTTCCGCATTACGAAGAGCTTTGGGAATTGTTTTCATTATCCCTTGCATATCATAGTTCATCATGAAGTTCTACTAACTTGGTGATGGTGACTAGAGAATTCTGTCAATCACTATCTTATCTGGAAGATTAACTCCCACTTGATTCAAGCGATTGTAGTACTCAGACAATCTGGGCACATGCTCACTAGTTGAGCGATTCTCCTCCATTTTTTAGCTATAGAACTTGTTGGAGACTTCATATCTCTCAACTCGGGTATTTGCTTGAAATATTAGCTTCAACTCCTGGAACATCTCATATGGTCCATGACGTTCAAAACGTCTTTGAAGTCCCGATTCTAAGCCGTTAAGCATGGTGCACTTAAACTATCAAGTAGTCATCATATTGAGCTAGCCAAACGTTCATAACGTCTGCATCTGGTCCTGCAATAGGTCCGTCACCTAGCGGTGCATCAAGGACATAATTCTTCTGTGCAGCAATGAGGATAAACCTCAGATCACGGATCCAATCCGCATCTTTGCTACTAACATCTTTCAACACAATTTTCTCTAGGAACATATCAGAATAAACATATGAAAGCAACAACGCGAGCTATTGATCTACAACATAGATATGCTAATACTACCAGGACTAAGTTCATGATAAATTAAAGTTCAATTAATCATATTACTTAAGAACTCCCACTTAGATAGACATCCCTCTAGTCCTCTAAGTGATCACGTGATCCAAATCAACTAAACCATGTCCGATCATCACGTGAGATGGAGTAGTTTCAATGGTGAACATCTCTATATTGATTATATCTACTATATGATTCACGCTCGACCTTTCGGTCTCCGTGTTCCGAGGCCATATCTGTATATGCTAGGCTCGTCAAGTATAACCTGAGTATTCCGCGTGTGCAACTGTTTTGCACCCGTTGTATTTGAACGTAGAGCCTATCACACCCGATCATCACGTGGTGTCTCAGCACGAAGAACTTTCGCAACGGTGCATACTCAGGGAGAACACTTCTTGATAATTTAGTGAGAGATCATCTTAAAATGCTACTGTCAATCAAAGCAAGATAAGATGCATAAAGGATAAACATCACATGCAATCAATATA
This sequence comes from Triticum aestivum, assembly GCF_018294505.1. NCBI lineage: Eukaryota > Viridiplantae > Streptophyta > Magnoliopsida > Poales > Poaceae > Triticum > Triticum aestivum. Next base: position 96,013,679 of record NC_057812.1, on the reverse strand, counting down.
AGTGATATGATATGGCCATCATCATCTTGTGCTTGTGATCTCCATCTTTCGAAGCACCGTCGTGATCACCATCGTCACCGGCGTGACACCTTGATCTCCATCGTAGCATCGTTGTCGTTACGCCATCTATTGCTTCTACGACTATCGCTACTGCTTAGTGATAAAGTAAAGCAATTACAGGGCGTTTGCATTTCATACAATAAAGCGACAACCATATGGCTCCTGCCAGTTGCCGATAACTTCGGTTACAAAACATGATCATCTCATACAATAAAATATAGCATCATGTCTTGGCCATATCACATCACAACATGCCCTGCAAAAACAAGTTAGACGTCCTCTACTTTGTTGTTGCAAATTTTACGTGGCTGCTACGGGCTTAAGCAAGAACCAATCTCACCTACGCATCAAAACCACAACGATAGTTTGTCAAATAGACTCCGTTTTAACCTTCACAAGGACCGGGCGTAGCCACACTCGGTTCAACTAAAGTTGGAGAAACTGACACCCGCCAGCCACCTGTGTGCAAAGCACGTCGGTAGAACCAGTCTCGCGTAAGCGTACGCGTAATGTCGGTCCGGGCCGCTTCATCCAACAATACCTCTGAACCAAAGTATGACATGCTGGTAGGCAGTATGACTTATATCGTCCACAACTCACTTGTGTTCTACTCGTGCATATAACATCAACGCATAAAACCTAGGCTCGGATGCCACTGTTGGGGAACGTAGTAATTTCAAAAAATTTCCTACGCACACGCAAGATCATGGTGATGATATAGCAACGAGGAGAGAGTGTTGTCTACGTACCCTTGTAGACCGAAGCGGAAGCGTTGACGCAACGTAGAGGAAGTAGTCGTACGTCCTCCGGTTCAACCGATCCAAGTACCGTTACTCCGGCACCTCCAAGTTCTTGACACGCGTACAGCTCGATGACGCACCCTCGATCTCCGATCCAGCAGAGGCGCCGAGGGGGAGTTCCGTCAGCACGACGGCGTGGTGACGATCTTGATGTTCTCCTGTTGCAGGGCTTCGCCTAAGCACCGCTACAATATGACCGAGGTGTAATATCGTGGAGGGGGGCACCGCACACGGCTAAGGAACGATCAATGATCAACTTGTGTGTCTATGGGGTGCCCCCTACCCCTGTATATAAAGGAGGGAGGGAGGAGGAGGCCGGCCTAGGGAGGAGGCGCGCCATAGGGGAGTCCTACTCCCACCGGGAGTAGGATTCCCCCTTTCCTAGTCCAACTAGGGATCCTTCCATGTAGTAGGAGTAGGAGACTAGGAAGGGGAAGAGAGAAGGGAAGGAAGGAGGGGGTGCGGCCCCTCCCCCTAGTCCAATTCGGACTAGGCCTTGAGGGGGCGCGCGGCCTGCCCTAGGCAGCCCCTCTCTCTTTCCCGCAGGGCCCAATAAGGCCCAATACTTCTCCCCGGCGAATTCCCGTAACTCTCCGGTACTCCGAAAAATACCCGAATCACTCGGAACCTTTCCGAACTCCGAATATAGTCGTCCAATATATCGATCTTTACGTCTCGACCATTTCGAGACTCCTCGTCATCTCCCCGATCTCATCCGGGACTCCGAACTCCTTCGGTACATCAAAACTCATAAACTCATAATAAAACTGTCATCGAAACCTTAAGCGTGCGGACCCTACGGTTCGAGAACAATGTAGACATGACCGAGACACGTCTCCGGTCAATAACCAATAGCGGGACCTGGATGCCCATATTGGTTCCTACATATTCTACGAAGATCTTTATCGGTCAAACCGCACAACAACATACGTTGTTCCCTTTGTCATCGGTATGTTACTTGCCCGAGATTCGATCGTCGGTATCCAATACCTAGTTGAATCTCGTTACCGGCAAGTCTCTTTACTCGTTCCGTAATACATCATCTCACAACTAACTCATTAGTTGCAATGCTTGCAAGGCTTAAGTGATGTGCATTACCGAGAGGGCCCAGAGATACCTCTCCGACATTCGGAGTGACAAATCCTAATCTCGAAATACGCCAACTCAACAAGTACCTTTGGAGACACCTGTAGAGCACCTTTATAATCACCCAGTTACGTTGTGACGTTTGGTAGCACACAAAGTGTTCCTCCGGTAAATGGGAGTTGCATAATCTCATAGTCACAGGAACATGTATAAGTCATGAAGGAAGCAATAGCAACATACTAAACGATCAAGTGCTAAGCTAACGGAATGGGTCATGTCAATCAGATCATTCAACTAATGATGTGATCTTGCTAATCAAATAACAACTCCTTGTTCATGGTTAGGAAACATAACCATCTTTGATTAACAAGCTAGTCAAGTAGAGGCATACTAGTGACACTCTGTTTGTCTATATATTCACACATGTATTATGTTTCCGGTTAATACAATTCTAGCATGAATAATAAACATTTATCATGATATAAGGAAATAAATAATAACTTTATTATTGCCTCTAGGGCATATTTCCTTCAACTCTAACTGCAACATGTCCTCCTCTCATAGTCATCATCACCCAAGACATAATGAAGGCGTAACCCCATAGATGCATAACTGCTATCAACATAGTTTTCACACTATACCTAGGTTAAAGACACTCTTGCGTTTTCATGCTACATTTGTTGCTCCTTGGTCAGCATGTTCATAACCAGCTCGATCTGAAGATCTTCATGGGTGGTGGTCTTGAAACCGAAAATAACGGCTTTGTGAACCTTGAGCTCTTCACTGTCAACAAATCACTCCATCCCTTGCGGAAGATGATGCGGCCATCATCACACTTGTGGTACTTGACCGGCATGAAACTGTCCTTGCACAGCCGAATGCCAGCAAGCCCATCTCCCGGTATCTCCCCATCTCCTGGGGTCTTCAGGGCGTCGACAACTTTCACTGGTAATCTCTGTATGGACCATCATACGAAGAAAAAATATCAAATATGTGATGGAGCAGTAAACAAAAGGACCTTCAGCTACATCTACATATATTACATAAGGATCTTTAGTTGTGGGAAACAAATGGATATACAAAAACACACATCAGTGTATTCACTGGTTTCAGCTACAATAGCATGTCATTATTCTTTCTCTCCAGGAAAAAAACAAAGAAAATTGCATACAAAATAGAAATACTAGTACACCAAAAACATACCATCGCCTTTCCTACTATGTTCGAGTTGGTGAAGCGATGGACAAAAAATGCACCTATATAACCTTTCTTCATCGCCAAAAGGTCATGTAGGTTACGCTCCTCTTGCTTCGTCAAATTAATTCCCTTCGTTATGACAGCTAATTCTATAGGATCTTTACGCTCTTTGTTTTGATCGCATGTCCTTGGCAGGTTGCAGCAGTACATCATAGGAATGTCTTCAGTCAAACTGAAGGAGACAAGGTCGCCTTCTCGCTGGTCGAAGTCTTCAACAAACCTGCACCAGTTTTCACCATAGATGATCGCCCTTTAATTCCCTTTGTACACGCAAAAATCATACCTGCGGCTCCCTCTCGCTTGAAAAAGCAATGAACTGTCTGGGATGGCGCTGAACCGGTGCTATGCATAGCATGGCATGATCTGTAGATGTAGAATTTAATTGCTATTTATTTCCTACATTTTGTCAATCTTCAAAGTAGAGGGGAACAAACACAATACAAGTAAAAATTGACATGATTATTTATACCACAGCTGAAGTGTCCCCATCTAGCCTGACGGTAAATGTCAACCCATCAGCATCGGGCCTGTTGCAGTCCTGTCGACAGGTTATGCACACCACCTGTGTAAATAAAATAAAATGAAGAGAAGCAAAGGATGAGAAATTAGGAAAAGGGCTTATGCATGTAAACACACTAGGAAACAATCATACAGTATAATCAACGAAGGTACTACATCAGTAATCAACAATCATACACTTGAACTGAGTGGGTGGCTCGCCCTCCACTCCTCATAACCCTGCAAAGCAGCACGTGCCCGCCGCACCACAGCTTGTTAAGACACGTCCTTCTCTTGATCCTTGACCGGCAGCATGGGCTCACCCCGAGCGTCGATGCACGGCATTGGCCCCTCCTCCTCTGCAGCACAACTGAGGTAGTGTCTAACACTGAGCAGTAATCTCTGAGAAAAGTCCTATCAAAACATAAATCCTACTACTGCTGTTACTTGGCCCACCCGAATGTACACACACACACCTTCAACATACAACCCATCTACATACATCCGCATCCAACAATATGTTCCTTGAAAAAGAAAAGAAAATTTGTTCTGGACGGACGAAGGATTGTCAGGGTAACCAACTAAATTAGCCACTTGTCTGTCATATTGGAGAAAATGAACTTACTTCACTTTTTCCTGGTACTACATAACCACACAAAATAAATATTAAAATAATTCCTAAAAACTCTGATATATTGTACGCCCGCACATTTATAATCTTTAAAATATGAACTAATTTGGGCAATAGAATTAAGAGGTTATTGTTATTTCCCTACAAAGATACAAATATTTGGATCAAAATTTCATATTCTGCAAAAAAACAAACACCGCAGTAAATATTATTCTGAGAAATGTTTTGTTGACTTGCAATCTAGGACTACAAGTTAATGGCTACCTTACTAAACCCAACCTAAGTTCGGCCTAAAAAGGAATTTAATACACTAGCCCAGCTTATAAGTTTAGAGCCCACCCTCTCGTTTCTTCCTGGATTCGCCACTGCACTTGGCCAATATTTTTTTAAGTTTTTAAAGGACTGTTTGCATCTGCACTTGTTCATTGTTATGAAAACCCTGGAATACCGATATCCTAGAAAAAATAACCAGCAAGCCACCGATGTAGAAAACTTTCTTCAATCTCTGCATCTCCTTCCATCTAACCTCTGATTTAAAAATCCTAACTATCTAATCTCTGACTTTGAAAACCATATCCAACTCCAGAAAAGGCAACACAACAAGGAACAAAGAAGTCGAAGATTACAAGTTAGGGTTTCTCACTTCACCTAGTCGCCGGTAGTCGCTAGGTGCTTGCTGGCGGCCTCCCAATCTCACTCAGCGCTCTTCTGCTCCAACCGTCGAGAGCGGCCAGGCGAGTAGGCGACGGGGTCACGGCAGGATGGTTTGTGGGGAGGGTGGGGGTGAGGGGGGCGGGGGTGTGTTGGCGATGGGGGTGATGACACAGATCCTATCCATGTCAAGCACATAAAATAACAGCCCGTGGGTCCAGTTCGTAAAGAAACAACCAAACAGACCCATAGGCCGCTTACCAGTCACAAAGTAAAACCCTATGTTACTAAAAAAAAAGCACAAAGCAAAATCCTTTTGTCTAAAAAACAAAAACAAAGGAAAATTGTAAAAAAGAGGGAACACTACTAGGGAAAACCCTAGCAGTAGCGCGGGTATTTTGCCTATCAGTAGCGCGGGACGATGCACTAATGATAAGGTGCTACAACTAACGTGTAGCACTAGCGCCTGTCGTCCCACGCTACTGCTATACATGGATAGCAGTAGCGCGCTTTGGTGAAGAGCGCTGCTGCTAATATCTGCAGCGCTTTTTAGGAGGAAGCGCTACTGGTAAGGCAGCGCTACTGCTAACTTTGTTCCACTCGCTACTGCTAGTTTTATTAGTTTTTTTCTACATATTTGTTTTGTATTTGAATAGGCTTTATACAATAATCTTTAGCATATCATACACATACAAATGTAATCATCGCATATACATACAACTAGTCTCATCAAATCATGTCATCATCATAATCATCATCCAACACAAAGTGGTCTCTCGTCATCATCTCGAAAATAGCGATACAAGTCTCGATTATTTGCAACTACATCGTCATCCATATCTAAACAATGATATACGCGAGAAGATCTATCACTTTGAGTGAGAGCGGAACTATGCAGTACATGAGTTCGTATCCCTCTCTCACATTAGCGTGAACCTAAACTAACTACTGCGTGTCGCTCGGAAACCGGAAACCGGTACACCTGGTCCTGACACTCCGGCCACTCGTCGTATATATACTCCTGGCATAGAACTTCTTCCCCATCGATAATCTATGCACCTGCATCGTCACACGAGTCAATGATATGCAACATATATAGTTGAGCAATAGAAAGAGACAGACTTGGTAAAAATAGAAGCAACATATCATAAGCATAAATAACAAAGTTGATCATACCCAAAATGCCCTAACTAGAGTTACCGTCGCTAGTCGAGGAGGATGGTTTAATTACATCACAAATAAAGTTTCGTCGTGCATAACTCAAAGTTTCATCATACAGAAAGTATGGACTAAACGGACACATTGTCATATATCGACAATCACTCCAACATGTCGTGCCATCCATCCAAGTCAGGGAGATAGTCCCCGAGCCTAGTAAAAGGCTTCAGGTCGAGACGCTGAGAGGCTACCTGTGTTCGGACGTCTTCCCGCGACATTTGTCCTTCTTCGTAGAACATCCCTGTTTTTCTGACGACCTCCTTCATGATGATTTGGGCAAGTTCGCGCCGGATGTGATAGAACTCAGCTCGACGTCGATGATCCTCGATATCTCCTACATTCTTTGCCCATTGCAGAATATGGGCATCGCCAGATGTAGGTGACATGCGAAGGTTCTGGTGATCCCGTCTGTACTCTAGCATGTGGTGTAGGACAAAGAATCCATCATTAAGAGAATCACTCGGTTGCTGGATGCAGCAGAAGTCTGTCTTATGGCCGAAGGCGGGCCTGTCGCACCTTCTCTTCTTGTCCTTGACCTCTCCACCCCGTGCGTCATAGTAAAACATAGAACTGTCGAGAACATCCTTGATGTGGGTGTAATCCTTTTTGTAAATGTTCTTTCGACAAGTCCAAGTAAAGAGCGTGGGAGTATCGGGGGTAGAGGCTGATGAGGACGGCGCGCCCGCCGCTGCACAAAATAAGTACACCTCAAATTAATTAGCCTCCACCGTGCCAATGGATGATTGAAATAGAAGGAAGGATATCCGCACGGATGACTTATAGGGGATGATAAGGCACGAGAATCGCCTCCTTGTCCTTATTGGCTAGCATGAAATTGACAATGTATTCCCTCGCGTATTCACGGTGCTTTGCACAGACTCCCAAGAAGCCCTCGTGCATGAAGTACGGGTCAGCGATACAGATATGAGGTATCTGCTCAACCCCAATGATGTAGTTCATGTTAAAGGCATAAAGGCGGACAAATGTAAAATCCAGGTTCTTCACGTGAAACATGTCAAATATGTAATCGAATCGAAGGAATAACTTATCCGCAGGGAAGAAGTCGACGTACGACAATTGCCGCGGAACATTAACCACGTAGAGTGGGTATCCTGGATCTATCGAGGCGATGAGGCCTTTCTCTATCCGCAGCACATCGTCATGAAGTCTACTTAGATTGCCGAATCTAGCCCCTAGCACTGCTGCAGGTAGGATTGGTTGACCGGGGATATGCCATTTATCCGCATTGGGGACATCTATACGGTCTTGAACCCGAGGCCGCTAAGGCGGCTGGATCATAGAATCAGCTTTCTTTCCTTTCCTCGGTCTCTTCCTAGGCTTCTTTGCCGGAAGGTCGTCTATAATACGTTGAGCCTCCGGAGGCGGCAATTCAGGCACCGACTCATGACGCTCAAACCCTGAGTAGGTGTTAGTATAGACATACTATTGAGTGCCATCGTCATCCTCATCCTCATCCACGGCGACGTCATCAGCGACTAATGGAGCCTCTTCCTTACCCATCCGCTATCACCCAACCTGACACCCGACGCTTGTTGGGGATATTACCACTGGGCGTAAACCGGCCTGCTTGGGCCGGGTTAACTTCATAGTGGTATAAGCAGGTGAAGGCCCAAGGCCTATAGTCGGTTTAGAATCTGTAGCTGTAAACCGACCTGATGTATAACTTGTATTGTAAGTTAGGAACAGAGAGATACCGACCGGGATACGAATATGAACCGGCTGGGACTCTATGGACCGACGAGCGTCACCCGTGTATATAAGGGGGCGACCCGGCGGCGGTTCAGGAGGGACAACTACAACTCGAGCCTAGGCGAAGCTTGTTTGCTCCCTAGCCATCGAGACCATACCAATTCCACCACAACTAGACGTAGGCTGTTACCTTCATCGAAGGGGCCGAACTAGTATAAAACCCTCGTGTCTTTGTGTCCACTTTAACCCCTTCAAGTAAACTCGTAGCGATGGCTCCGCGACTAAGTCCTTTTGCTAGGACACCTGCCGTGACAAATCCACGACAGTTGGCGCCCACTGTGGGGCTATTGCATGATGGTTTGACGATCTTGGAGGGCAAGCTCAAGGGACTCGAAGGCTATGTTGTGGGCCGGATGACCAAGAGTCATCGGGGCAAGATCTACATCGATGATGCAGGATGGGGTCCCGAGGCCGATTCAATCGAGTATGGTTACCGGGTCCCCTTTGGCAGCGTACACGTCTTCATCGGCAAGATCGGTGAGCCTGGGCCTGAGCCGGACATCTACACCGACCCCGTCGAGACGGCTCAGCGTGCGAGATCTACCCAGGTTAAACCGGCCATGAAGCGTGCCTTCGTTGGAGTCATCTACGGAGGAGAGCGCGAGGACGAATCAGAGCACGGTAGCGAGACCGTCGTCTATTCTGGCGACGAGTCCTCAACCGGAGAGACCGAGTCGCTATACCGGATGCAAGACGATCAGGTTAGGGGTTGTTCCGATGGCGACAGTATTCCGGACCCCCCAGGCCAGATTAACCGGGTTGGAATATTCATGGCTGGCACTCAGGCGGCGAATTATTCTTCGACTGCCGCAGCAATGCTCTCCGGATCCGCAGCGGCAGCGGCAGCAGGGGCAGGAGACCTTGTGCGCCCGCCGGTTCAAGTCCTATCTGACCTGTTTGACGCACTAGCCGCGCTTATGGCAGAAGATGACCCGGCGGATCAAGAGGCTCATAATGCGGAAATTGCGAAGGTGAGAGAGCAGATCGTGCAAGCCAAAGCGGATCTGGCAGCAGAAAAAGACCGGATGGCTACAGAGCGGGCCGCTTTGGACGCACAAGCCTATAAACTCATGCTTGACCAGAATGCATCACAGGAGGTTTTGAAACGGAAGCACAGATCACGCCTGCCGTTAGGGTTTAACCCCCGAAATCTCTTTCACACTCCGGGAGCTGGACCCAGTAATCCGCCGCGGTACCAGGAGACAAACCGGATTGAGGTGCCAGGGCCAGGAGCGACGGTCCAGCCTCGCCTGATGGAACCCCCTCACCAAAGTATTGTGGTTCCTCCACCGGTCCAGACGCCCCCGGGTCATTATTCAAATCCTATGGACAACCTTGTTGCGGCCGCAGCACGGTTGGAGGCCATCCCAGTCGAAGGGGATTCTCCGCAAGCAGTAGAGACGCGCCGGGTTAAGGAGCTTCTCCGGACCGCGCTGATGCAGCAGGAGGCATACTCATACAGCCGTGATCGGATTCATTCTACGCCCCGTCCGAGCCGGAGCTATAGCAGGCGCATAGATGAACCGGCCATATCAAGCAATGCGCAAGGCCGTGGAGCGGCCCGTGGTGATGACCCGGCAGGTGGTGTTGTCGATGCTCGGGATGCGGTGAACCGGGCCCGGGCACAAAGGGAGGCCGAGTTAGCAGCACAGGATAATGCGGGCCAACTTACACCGGTTCGTTCTGCCACCTTTGCCGGACCAGGAATCACGTCCGCTCTGGGAGTGCCTTGCTTGATCCCTGCTTTACGTAATGTGCGCCTGCCCAGAGATTTCAAGGGTCCACGCAAGGTGCCGAATTATACCGCTGATTTGCCCCCTGAAGCATGGATAGAGAGTTACGAGATGGCCATGGAAATGCTGGACGTGGATGAAGCCGCATGTGCAAAATATTTCACCATGATGCTTGAGGGCACGGCTCGTACTTGGTTAAAGAGCCTACCGCCCAACTCTATCAGCTCATGGGCCCAGTTGCGGGCCCGGTTTATACAGAATTTCAAGGATACATGTAAGCAGCCCAAGTCCATAGTAGACCTGGCGGCTTGTGTCCAGGAAGAAGGAGAATCAACGACCCATTGGGTACGCCGCGTTTCGGAAATTTTGCACTCGTCTGACAGGATTAATGCTGACTCTGCGGTCTTAACTCTGGAAGGCAACTGCCGGTTTGAGCCTCTAAAATTGAAACTGGGACGCATGAAGCGGCTCTGTAATGACATGGGAACCCTCATGGCTGCCTTAGTGAAGTATGCCGATTCGGACAGTACCAAGGATCCCGAGCTTAATGATGATGAAGCAGGGAAGGGAAAGAAGAATAGCAACTCCAAACAGCAGCAGAACAAACTAGCGGGTCATGGAAACGGAGGCAAGCGCAAGGCGGACGGCAGCATGGACTTCGTGGCCAACACTAACACACAAGACAGGGGGCAACGACGCAGAGGTAAAGCGGCAAATCATAGCGGGGCTCCCAATCCTAATGCAAGCCGTTTGAACTATTTGTTGAATCAGCCTTGCCCAAAGCACGGAACGAAGGAGGCACCGGCTAACCATCTTTGGAAGGATTGCTATATCATGCAGGAGTTCAAGAACTCTAATGCTTTCCGGTATGATCACGGATCAGGTGGCGGTTCAGGATCCGATTTCCACGGGCCGGATCACGATGGAGCTTCCGGTTCAGGTCGCAATCAGGGCGGTCACAATCACCAGAATAATCAGAACAGCCAGCAGCAGCAGCAGTCAGGCTATCAGAGCCAGCCAAAACAGTTGAACAATGGGCAATATCATGTTTTCACAACTAGTTTGGATAAGCGCGACCGAAAACTCCACAAGCGAGCAGTGAATTCGGTTGAACCGGCCTTACCACGTTACTTGCGCTGGTCGGAGCAGCCTATCGTGTGGAGCAGAGAGGATCACCCGCCCCGGATTGATAACCCGGGCCAGCTAGCATTAGTGGTAGACCCTCAGGTGGGGGGTTATAAATTCACCAAGGTACTCATGGATGGAGGAAGCAGCATTAACATACTATACTATGAGACATTCCGGCGCATGGGACTAACGGACAAGGATCTCAGACCGTCGAATACGGTATTCCATGGTGTTGTGCCAGGCAAATCTGCATATCCTGTTGGTAAGATAGCCCTAGATGTGGCCTTTGGGGACGAGCACGACTCCCGGTCGGAAAAACTAACATTTGAGGTGGTGAAGATCCGGAGCCCGTATCACGCCTTGTTTGGCCGGCCGGCTTACGCCAAGTTCATGGCGCGGCCTTGTTATATTTACTTGCAGCTCAAGATGCCGGGTTACAAGGGGACCATAACGGTTCATGGGAGCCGTAGGGTCGCTTTGGAATGTGAGGAAGGTGATGCGGCTTATGCAGAGTCAGTCTGTGCCACAGAGGAGTTGAAGTATTATAAGGACAATGTTGATCCGGCAGATATGACCCCTTTAAAGAAGCCAACTACAGAGCATGATTCAGATCTGAAGTTCAAATCGGCAGCTGAGACCAAGCTTGTTGACTTCGTGCCCGGCGATTCGTCCAAGCAGTTCACTATCAGTGCCAACCTAGATCCCAAATAGGAAAGCGCGCTCATCGAGTTCATCCGTGAGAATCGGGACATTTTTGCATGGAAGCCGTCTGACATGCCAGGTGTACCGAGGGAACTCGCTGAGCACACTCTTAATGTGGATCCTAAGTATAAACCGGTGAAACAGTTCCTCCGCCGGTTTAACGAAGAGAGACGCAAGGCCATTGGAGAGGAAGTGGCCAGGCTTTTAGCAGCTGGGTTTATTATTGAGGTGTTCCATCCAGAGTGGCTTGCTAATCCGGTGCTGGTTCTTAAGAAAAACGGCACTTGGCGTATGTGTGTGGATTACACAGATCTTAACAAAGCCTGTCCGGCAGACCCTTTTGCCCTCCCCCGTATTGATCAGATCATTGATGCCACGGCGGGTTGTGAGCGTTTGAGTTTTTTGGATGCATACTCTGGATATCATCAGATCAAGATGGCGGTTAAGGACCAGGAGAAAACAGCATTCATTACTCCCTTTGGAGCCTTCTGCTATGTATCTATGCCCTTCGGGCTCAAGAGTGCCCAAGCCACCTATCAACGGTGTGTACAGAATTGCCTGCATGAGCAGATCGGCCGCAATGTGCACGCATATGTGGATGATATTGTGGTAAAATCAAGGCAGAAGGAGACACTGGTGGATGATTTGAAGGAGACCTTTGACAACTTGCGAGTCTACAGGATGATGCTTAATCCGGCCAAGTGTGTTTTTGGTGTTCCAGCAGGCAAGTTACTGGGTTTCTTGGTGTCTAACAGAGGAATTGAGGCTAATCCGGAGAAGATTACGGCTATTACATCTCTAGCTAAACCGGAGTGTATCAACGATGTTCAGCGTTTGGCGGGCCGAATCGCTGCGCTGAGCCGGTTTATCAGCCGCCTCGGGGAGAAAGCTATCCCTTTGTACCAAATGCTGAGGAAGACTGACAATTTCGTCTGGAGTCCAGCTGCTGATGAGGCATTTGAGGACCTGAAGCGGCAGTTAGCCAATCCGCCTGTTCTTGCAGCTCCGGTCGACAAGGAGCCGCTATTATTATACGTAGCGGCTAATGCTCGGGCAGTTAGTGTGGCTATTGTGGTGGAGCGCAAAGAAGCAGGCAAGGAATATCCGGTTCAGCGGCCGGTTTATTATATCAGTGAGGTGCTGATTGAATCCAAGCAAAGGTATCCGCATTGGCAGAAGCTGGTCTATGGTGTTTTTATGGCCAGTCGGAAGTTGAAGCAGTATTTTCAAGGGCACCCCATCACAGTGGTCAGTTCAGCTCCCTTGGGTGATATTATACAGAATCGGGAGGCGACTGGCCGGATTGCCAAGTGGGCTATAGAGCTGGGGCCGCACGGACTGAAGTACGTGCCTCGGACGGCAGTGAAGTCTCAAGCACTTGTTGATTTCATCAATGATTGGACGGAATTACAGGCACCGGAGGAGAAGCCGGATCATACATATTGGACTATTCATTTTGACGGATCCAGGCAATTGGAAGGCTCGGGGGCTGGAGTCGTATTAACTTCCCCACGAGGTGATAAGTTTTGTTATGTTCTCCGCTTAATGTTCCCTTGTACTAATAATGCAGCTGAGTATGAAGCCTTGCTCCATGGTCTGCGGATGGCTAAAGAGATGAATTTAAGCCGGGTTAAGTGTTTTGGTGACTCGGACCTAGTGGCTCAACAGGTGTCCGGCACTTGGGACTCTAAAGACCCGCTCATGGCTGCATATCGTCGGGAAGTGGATAATATTGCAGGTTGTTTCAAGGGTTATCAAGTGGATCATGTGGACCGTCGGAAGAATGAAGCGGCGGACGCTTTAAGCCGGTTGGGCTCTCAGCGTAAACCGGTTCCGCCTAACGTCTTTTTGGATGTGTTGCACAATCCGTCAGTCAAGATCCCAGGTGAAGCGGATTTGGCTATTCCTGATCCGGAGTCCCAATTGGTGGCAGCCCTGCGTATTATTCCGGATTGGACAGTTCCTTATCTTGCGTACATGACAAGGGGGGAGTTGCCGGAGGATGAGATTCTGGCCAGGCAGATAGTCCGGCGATCCAAGTCTATGACGATTGTCAATGGTGAATTACATCATTGCAGTGTATCAGGGGCGTTTCAACGTTGTGTTTCTCCTGAGGAAGGCTGTGAAATCTTAAGAGAAATCCATGAAGGGGATTGTGGGCACCACGCCGGTTCAAAGTCTCTGGTTGCAAAGGCGTTTCGTCACGGGTTCTACTGGTTGACAGCACATGCTGACGCAGAGGACTTGGTTAAACGGTGTGATGGATGTCAGAAATTTTCAAGGCGTGCTCATGTGCCGGCTCAGGAGTTGAGGATGATCCCAATAACATGGCCGTTTGCAACTTGGGGGCTAGACATGGTTGGACCTTTTAAAAGATCCAAGGATAAGAAAACTCACCTTTTGGTGGCAGTTGATAAATTTACCAAGTGGGTTGAAGCGGAGCCTGTCAGCAAGTGTGATGCAGCAACAGCGGTACAGTTCATCAAGAAGGTGATTTTCCGGTTTGGTTTTCCACACAGTATCATTACTGATAATGGTACCAATTTATCCAAGGGCGCTATGAAGGAGTTCTGTGAACGTGAGCACATCCGGCTTGATGTGTCGTCAGTGGCACACCCCCAGTCCAATGGACAGGCAGAACGAGCTAATCAGGAAATCTTGCGAGGCATCAAACCCCGGCTTTTGGTCCCATTGCAAAGAACACCAGGATGTTGGGTTGAAGAGCTGCCATCTGTATTATGGAGTATCAATACTACGCCAAACCGGTCCACAGGATACACGCCATTTTTCATGGTCTATGGAGCAGAGGCGGTTCTCCCTAGTGACATCCGGCACGATTCGCCTCGTGTGGCAGCTTATGTTGAGGCAGACAATGAGACAGCACGACAAGATGCTTTGGACCTATTGGACGAGGAGCGTGATATAGCGGCTGCCCGTTCGGCGATTTACCAGCAAGATCTTCGTCGCTATCACAGTCGCCGGGTTAGAACCAGAACTTTTCAAGAAGGAGATTTGGTGCTTCGATTCATCCAAGATCAAACGGATATGCACAAGTTATCCCCACCTTGGGAGGGACCTTTCGTAGTCAGCAAGAATCTGCACAACGGGTCGTATTATCTGATTGATATTCGAGAGCATCAAGACTCACGTACATCAGAAGAGGAGACCAACCGGCCGTGGAATATAGCTCATCTTCGGCCTTACTATACTTGAGCCATTGGCTCTATCTATGTACATATCATGACAATGTATATATTATCTTTGATATATCAAACCGGAGCCTCAGCTGAAGCGGGGTCTCTGTCTTTCTCATCATGCGAGGTTACACGGAGTGGTTCTGTCTAAAGCAGCCTCCGGTTTACCCCTTGACATTTGTTTTTATATCACTGGGGGCCTTGGTCGTGTCCGAACCAATGAACACCCTTTGATAGGCGACAGCCACCAGATCATTTGGGGACTTGGTCAAGTCTGAACCAGTCACGCCTCTTGGTCGGCCTAAGGCCACAAAATCACTTGGGAGCATGGTCGGGCCCGAGCCATTGCTACGCCTCTTGATTTGGCATATATGCCACGAGTCATTTGGGGACCTGGCTGACTTGAATCATTGTCACTCCTATTGGGGGCCTTGATCCTGTCCGACCATGGTAATGCCATCTGAACAGCTCAGTATAGCATATTTTTGCAAATGGTTTTTACCATTACTTTTGCTTCCATGTTGTTTTCATGGTTTGTTTGTTTTTTGCTTTTGTTGGATTTCTTTATGTCAACAAGCATATTTTTTCCGGTTCAGCCAATGATTTTTGATCCCCCTTCTAATCCGAAGGAGTCTGCCCGGTTTACCTTTTCCCTGTTAAACTCATGGAGTAACCAGGGGGCTTGTATTAAGTCAGTACGGTTTATACGGGGGCTATTTTCTCCCTTTTTGACGGTAATGGTTTATAAAACCACCGCTTCAGGCTTGAATAAGCCAGCTTTATACCCAAACATGGCAGGTATTTATGTATCATGTGTTTGTTATATTTCTGATACACATATCAAGATCATAATCCGGCTGACGGTATAACCGCTACCGAAGTTCAAATTTTTTCTGATTGCAGGAAATATGAATTAAAGTTTTTCAAGCAAAAGCTTCAGTACTTATGCACGAAGGCATATTCCAGGCAGAAGTTTTAACTATCTTATTACAAGGCAGCATGGTGCCCAAACAAAATCATTGTTTTTGTGGAAGGATGTTGCAGATAGTTCTTCAAACCGGCTTCCGGTTCAAGCCTGCTCCTCATCCTCCGCCGCTTCAGCTTCCTCGTCTCTACCCATTGGCTGGAAATCAACAGTGGTCCAGTCGATTCCCATTAAAGCTTGGAAAACAGCTTCTTCATGGATCAGGGAAGACGGTTCAATATCAGGGGCGTAAGTGTGCTTACGGATTGGAGGAATCAGATTCTCCGCTTCAACAGTTGGGGCAGGCACTCGCTTGTTTTGATTATTATATTGCGCTTGATAATGCGTCAAATCTGCCTCTTCAGCTAACTGGCAAGCAAGAGGGCGCACTGCACGGTTTATGGCCCTTAAGTCTTCTTCGTTGAACTCAGAGCCATCTTCTTTCAGACTGGGATAGCCTTGGGCTGCTTCCACAGGATCAAAGTCGGGCACCCATGCCTTTGCCCGGATTAAGGCATTGATGGCTCCGGTTCGGGCAGCGGATTTTTTCAGCTCCTCAATCCGGGCTGGAAGCATTGACAACTTGCTAAGAGTGTCCTGGATTAAAGAGGGCGCCGGGTTGTTGTGAGAAGCTGTGGTGATGATCCGTTGGGCTCCGGTATACAATTGTTCTACCAACGTGTAGGCAGCTTTCAATTTCTTCCGCACATCATTTCCTAAGTGCCCAATACGTGTGCCTATAACAAGATTGGAATGGTCTCAAACCGGACTTACGATGCAGCAGATTCAAATTCATCACAGAAGTTACAAGGAGCTTACCAAAGATTGCAGCAGTCATGGAGTGTATTTGCCGCTGTACGGCCGTCAGTTCATCTACCACCGGTTTAAGGGCCGCTTCAGCATTTTCTGCTCTTTTGGTTAAACCGGCCTTCTCAGTGGCCCAGTCAGCTCGCTCTTTCTTGAAATTTTGTTTCAGCCGTTCAGCAGTGCTCAAAGCGCTGGTTAATTCTTGCTTGGCTTTATCTGTTTCAGCTTGCTGGGTCTTCAGGGCCTCCTGCAAATCGGCAATCCGGTCCTCCTTGATTTTAATCTCAGCCTGCATACAGATGACATTTTAAAGCTTTGCACAGGCGAGCCAAGAAATTAAAGTATCAACCACATAACAAAGTTATATGCCTGATACTTGGGGGCTAATGTACCTTCAATTTTTTGTATATTGCTCGATTACAAAGTACCAAGCTCAATACAAGTATTCAACTTGGTACTTGGGGGCTAATGGCTATTTGATCAAGTTCTGTTCTAAGGACAGCTTTTTATTTTTTCGCCCCGGTTTGCTTATGCTAAACCGGCCCTCGAGGGTTATGCCGACGGATTTCAAAAAATATATATTCAGGATCAAGTCCCGGTTTGACCAAGGTCACAAACCGGCCCTTGGGGGCTACCGGGATGAATGCAAGGGCAGAACAGAAAGAAGGAATTTACCTCAAATTTATCCCTCATCATTTTGACCAGGCCAGCTTCACAGTCACGGCTAGTGTAAAGCCGGTTTAAATAGCCAGAGTGAAGATCTTGAGCATTCAGAGCGGCGTATGTTTCTAATTCAACATCCCATTTTCCTTTGTTCAAAGGGGAAGAATCCTCTTTCATGGTATGTCTGGTAAGGGTGGCAGGATTCCCGGGTTCAGAGCGGCCTACACCGGTAATCACAACATCATCATCTTTTGACTCGCCGGTTTGGGTTGGTGCGGCCGTTTTGTCAGCAGGAGTGTGGGATTTCTCAATCTGGACAGAGCTGGCAGGCGGATCAGCAGACGCTGGAGTATTAACAAGGCCTTCTTCAGGGATAATGTTGTCTTGCAGAGGAGGATCATTGGGGATATCTTCAGAAGTAAATATTTCATGATCCGGCGCTTGGTCATGTTCTGGGGCCACATTTTCTTCAGCCGCTTTATCCAGGCGGGCCTTCTTGCTTGGCTTCGGTTTAGCCCTGGAAGAAAAGATAAAAATTAAGGAAAAGTATAAACCATTACGCAGTATACTGGAAGCATATGTTCGGTTTAACTTACCCAGCAACTGTTTTCAAAGGTGGTAGCTGGGTGGCCGACGATTCACCAGATGATGAATGAGAAGTGACCTGATAATCGGAGTCGGATGGATTAAGAGGTTGACGGAAGAAACCCGCTTTACGATTTAAATCAATAAAAAGGTCGGAGACCTCGGAGCGGCGTTTTCGAACCGGACTGTTTGGTAAACCGGCAGAGGTAACTACCTGGCCGCTGTGCCGGGTTGTGCGGCGAGCTTCGTGTTGCTGGGTCTTCATAAGAAATTGGGAATCCAGATAAGCAAGAGGATGAGAAAATTTAACTTTCCGGTTTGCCCGGCGAAATTTTGGCAAAGGCAAGATTTCTGAATCAGAAGAGAGAATGGTTACCTCAACGAAAACCGCATTGCTGGCTTCAGCGTCATCCTGACAAACATCATCATCAATAAGGCGTGTAAAAAGTAAGCCAAGTGAATCAAGTTCTACCTCAAGATCCGGATTACCCACATCATCATCAATGGCTGGGTCAGATGAAGCGGTGGTTTTTCTCTTATGAGCTGGTTTCTTGACAACCTTGGTCTTGGGCCGGGTTGGCCGTCCTGCCTTCTCCGTTTTGTCTTGAGGAAGTTTCTTACTCCAGAACGGATTATCACCCTGGATCAGCAGCAATTAAAACGTTGAACATATAAAATAGTAAACCGGTTCAACAATAGAGCAATTGAAATATTACCGCAGGCGGTTTGTTGGTGGTGCAGTAAGGAAGCAGCCCGGTTTGAGCACAGAGGTGCTCCGGTTCATTCAGCATCTTTTTCACAGATTCTGTGACTTCGTCCTCAGGGAGTTGGATTTTAGTGTGTCGGAGTGGGTCATCGACACTATCAGTATACTCACACATCAAATTTGGGCGCCGGCTTAGAGGCAAAATACTCCATGATATCCAGCAGCGTGCAAGGTCTATTCCTGTTAAACCATTGGCCATGAAGGCCCGGAGCTTGGACAGTTGAGGAGCATATTTAATTCTCTCCTTGGCGCTTAGCCTTTGTGGAAAAGGGTGAGTGTTGCTGAGCCGTTCTGGACGGAAGCCAGGCAAGGGATTTTCATTGTCAGGAGATGTATCCTTGCAATAAAACCAAGTTACGTTCCATTCTTTGGGGTGCGTATGGAGTTTGACGTGAGGGTAGGTGATTTCTTTCCTCTTCTGAATGGCCATACCGCCCAGTTCGGTATTAGGGCCGTCAGTGAATTCAGTACGGCGGTTCAGATGAAAGAGATCTCTAAATAACTCGACGGAAGGTTCCTCTTGAAGGTATGCCTCAGAAAGCACTTGAAAATGACATAGATTGGTGACGGAGTTGGGGCCGATATCCTGTGGACGGAGTTGAAAGTTGGCTAACACATCCCGATAAAATTTGGAGCCGGGCGGTTTGAAGCCCCGGGCCATATGATCTGTGAAGACCACGACCTCTCCTTCCTGGGGTGTAGGAGGACATTCATCTCCAGGAACCCTCCAATGAATCGTGTCTTTGCTATCCAAAGCGCCAATCAGGACTAGATCGTTCAGCTGTGATTCTGTGACACGGGAGGGAACCCAGTTGCACTCGTACACTTGTTTGGCCATGACAAGATCTACAAGAAATAAATGATCCGGTTCAAGAACATGCCGGATAAAACGGTGTTGATCTAATTACGGTAAACCGGAGGCAGTACCCATAAACCGGTCTTCTACAACGCAGCATCAGATGGATTCTGGCGGTTCAACCAGGGGACTAATGACATATATACCGGTCTAGCAATTTTTTCTCTATGGTGAAGTTAAACCGCCAGGCCTAAGCATCGGAAGCAATCGAAACTATGGATAACTAGTTATGCAGAAACAAGTTTCACAAAATTATGTTACAGCCGCGGATCTACAGCAAGCTCATAAAAACAGGAAATATTTCGAAGACTAAGACGGAAATAGAAGTGAACCATTGAGCGGTTAGATGCGGGAGATCTATGAGCTTGGATGAGAAATGACAAGCGGATGCTAAAGGGATCGCTACTAAACACAGCAAGAGTTCACAGATGCATTCAAGATCAGAGAGCAGCTAGGAACGCACAATGAACATAGCAGGAACATGGAACCCTAAGAACAGATCTAGGTTAAGAGGGAGAGAGAACTTACCGGGAACGGAGAAGATGCGGAAAGATGCCGCAACACTCTGGTGCGTACAGGTTGATGCAGCGGCCTGAGACGAGGCAGAGGTCGACGGTGGTGGCGGAGCTCCAAAGCCGGCGACGTGAGGAAGAAGAAGAAGAAGGGACGAAGGGGAAGAGAAAGGAAATGACCCTTCGGTCTTATTTATAAGGCAACTGAGCTAGGTCAAACGCGCGAATCCAGGAGCTGTCATTAAGAGGGCGTTATGAATTTCATAATGACGTCATGCCGGTTTATAGTAGCCAAAACTGATGACGTCATGCCGGTTTACAGCAACCAAAAATGATGACGACATGAAGATTTGCCAATTAACAGAAGACATCCAAGACGCAAGATGGTGTGAAGGATTGACATGAACCAGTTCAAATCAATCTGGGGCCTAATGTTGGGGATATTACCACTGGGCGTAAACCGGCCTGCTTGGGCCGGGTTAACTTCATAGTGGTATAAGCAGGTGAAGGCCCAAGGCCTATAGTCGGTTTAGAATCTGTAGCTGTAAACCGACCTGATGTATAACTTGTATTGTAAGTTAGGAATAGAGAGATACCGACCGGGATACGAATATGAACCGGTTGGGACTCTATGGACCGACGGGCGTCACCCGTGTATATAAGGGGGCGACCCGGCGGCGGTTCAGGAGGGACAACTACAACTCGAGCCTAGGCGAAGCTTGTTTGCTCCCTAGCCATCGAGACCATACCAATTCCACCACAACTAGACATAGGCTGTTACCTTCATCGAAGGGGCCGAACTAGTATAAAACCCTCGTGTCTTTGTGTCCGCTTTAACCCCTTCAAGTAAACTTGTAGCGATGGCTCCGCGACTAAGTCCTTTTGCTAGGACACCTGCCGTGACAAGTCCACGACAATGCTAATTGGGTAGGTGGGGTGTTGATGTCCATACCTTGCTGAGGCTGCGTGCTTGTGGGTGTTCTCCCGGCCGCCTCCAGATGAAGCAGACTCTTTGGCCACAACAGGACCCACCCATTGCAACAATCACCAAGCCGCCATGGGGTCTCGTCGTCATCCCCCACTAGTACCAGAGGAGGCAAATTCTCGTGGCCCGGTTTGACACTGGCCACGAAAACCTTGAAGATGTTCGGGGGGATCGGCCGGCTGTGGAACAATGGTTCCTTCGGCTTTATTATCGTCGCCTTCCCCACGTCCACCTTCTGGTCATCGATGGTCTACAATATGGTGCATAGGGTTTCATCGGCCTGCAAAGAAAAGTCTGCGACGTGAGACATCCTAAAGGCAACGAAAACGGGAGATTATACATTTATTGAAGGTGGCCGCTGTGACAGATACCGTGAGGGCGTCGAGCTCAGCCAAATACGAAGCACCGCCGAGCACGTCCGGTGCCGGAGCAGGTGCGGGAGCAGGTGCAGCTGCAAGTGCTGGTGCAACGCTAGTCGAGCTACTCCCCAAGAAGTCAGCAAGGGGAAAGTCCGCTACATTTTTTTTCTCTGGATTTTGCCTGGTCCTATTGAAAACAGCCAAAACCAAGGAACTAGACGTATCTACAACCACCTGTTTTACGGCAGCTACCGCTGCTGCGACTGTCTAAGACGATTTCTTCTCAACCGCAATCTCAACCTTCTTGTCGATGTTTTCTTCAGTTAACCTCCGTGTTTCCTTTCTCTCCTCCGTGGTCTCACGGTAGTACTTCTTCCACGTGGTGCCGTCTCCGACACCATGCACGCGTCCATACGACGGTCGAGTCTCCACCGGGAGTCGTTTCAATATGTTCAACGCCCGGTTGAATGGAGTGTCCCACTTGGGCCTCGCCAACACCTCAGATGGCGAGTCGCTTTCGGCCACAATCCTGTGCTGCTCTCTCTGCAAAAGGCACAAGGATCGTTTACAAATATGACTAACATGTAGTCGAATTGATCATAAACTAAAATTACCAGCAGTCTCATGAACTCCATCGTGACCGCGGTCGTCTCGAAAACCTTCTTCACTGGGTCCCAACGGTGCCGAGCCCTGAGGACGTCACGCTCCTGCGGGACGGTGAACTCCGCCAAGGGGTCTGGGATGCCCAGACTCGCGGCTTCCGCATCCTCCTTGGCGCATATGGACCTCTTCTCATCGTAACCATGACTTCCGAGGTGGTGGCACCCAATGTTCCTTTGTTGAATCCCCTTCATGTACTTCGACTTTTTTTTGCATCTTTGGCCTCGCAAGCCGCCTTGAATATTTCAAAGTGCTCTACCGTGATTGTCGAATTATCCTTTACAATCTCGGAGTAGGGTTCCTTGTTGTCGATCTTTTCTTTCACCCTTGTTTTCCAGGCGGCCAACGCGTCACTAAACTTGGACATTGCGGGGTCCTTATCTGGATCTTTATAGTCCTTTTCATTCCGGCCCGGGAATAAGAATATCTGGTGCAGCTTCTTTAGGAGGGAGGGCCTCATATTATCTATCTTCTGTAGTTTCTCATCATTGATGGTGGCGGTTGTCCGTACGATGCAACCTATTTGATTGTCGTAGCACGCGTGCGCTTCCATGGGCGCGGTTGGCTCAAAATTGCCATTGTCCACCTCCATGACCACCAGTCTAGTAGTCTTGAGTTTGTTAGGAAGTTGTTGCCTCTTTGCTTTCGGTTCTACACTGGCTCCGCTCCCCGAGGCAGCGCCGACCTCAGTCTCAGCGCCGGTCTCGATGCCGGTCTGAGTCTCAGTGCCGGTCTCAGTCTCAGCGCCGGTCTCAGTCTCAACACCATTCCGCGTGTCGGTCTTAGTGCCTGATGCAACCAATGGGCCCAGCAACAACATCGGTTGATCGTCGGCAAGGCTCAAAAATTCGTCTGCCTCCAGGTAGAGGTCGTTGCAATAACCAGAATCCTGTCCTTGATCGTTGCTAGCCATGTTTCCTACGATTAAATCTAGTCAATTAATTCTAGACCTAATAAAATGAATAATGACATAAAAAGGCCTATGTTTTGCAGGAATGTTGACTCCTTCCCGGTGCGGCAAATCCCGGGCACTCGATATGTCCTAGTTTGTAGCACAAGTCATGCCGAAATTCACAGAAAATTTCGGCATGACCTTTGCTAAAAAGTGGACAAATCAAGAACCTGAAATTTGTCGGAACGGAAAGGAATCAACATTCCAGCAAAACATAGGCCACTCAGCTTCATTCCCTGGAAACAACAAAAGGCCACTTGGGCACAATCAAAACATGGGCAAACACAATTGAGGAATTTGCATATATCCTGACCACTTCAAATTTGCATGTCCTAGCGTTTGACACTTCAAGAAAATCTACACAAATCTCATGCTCTCTCAAACTCAATTCGAAAACCAAATATAGATTATATTTAGTTAACTACTGAACTAAACTTTACTATAAACTAAACCCTACTGCCCTAATTAACATCTAGTTAAACAAACTCAATTCAAAAACTAAACCCTACTGAACTAATTAACATCTACATTATCTACTACTTAACATCTATTATTACCCTAACTAAAAAACATCTACTATTAACCATACTGCCCTAGTTAACTAGTACCATCACTACTACTAATTAACATCTACTACTACTACTACTAAAAATCATTATGTATGAACCCTAGTACTAATTAACATCTACTACTAGTGCTAATTAACATGGCAGAGGAAGAAAAAGCAGAGAGAGAGGGGGTGGGGGAGGGGTGGGGGGCTTACAAAGAGGGGAGAGACGGTGGCAGGGAGGTGCTCGACAACGGAAGTAGGGGCGGCGAGGGCGGGCCTCGACGCCGTTCCCTATGGCTATGATGTCCGTCTGCTGTTGTTATAATCAATGCAAATTCGCGAGGGGCTAAAAATTCAGCAGACCTGGCGTGGTGTCATCGTACAACCCCTAGAGGGTGTGGTTAAACATCGAGAGCGGCATGCATTGGCCCTCACATAGGCTATGTGAAAATGGGACCATATCGCATGTCGGATCAAGCCATCGAGAGACAATGCGTTTGGCCTGTGAAAGGAGTGCGGGGACCGTTCCTTCATTTGCCTCAAATCTCGATGCCACGTGATGTTAGACCTAGTAACCAAGGTCTGTCTCATGCATTGCACTCAACTGGACCCACAACATGCATGCACACATCTCCACGTATGAGTCTAAACGGCGGGGATGCATGGTTCGGGGACTGACGTAAGTTTTGTGAGTCCAGTTTGGATCTAGCTACCAAGAGGTAACACATGAGTCTAAACATCTACCAAGAGGATGCATGTCCACGTATGAGTCTAAACGTCTACGTGATGCTCAACACGTGGGTCTAGACGGCGGGGCTCCATGTGGTTTGGATATAGCTACCAAGAGGTAACGCATCTGGTTTGTGCCTAGGCAGTGCTTCACGGGGCCTGGCGTGGTCTCGTCGTATGACCCATGAAGGGTGTGGTCAAACACCGATAGCGGCACGCATAAGCCCTAATGTGGGCTATGTGGAAACGATGCCATATCACATGCTGGATCTAGCCAACGGAGGGAACGAGTTCGGCATGCAGACGGAGTGCAGGGCCCATTCCTTCATTTTCCTCAAAATTCGGTGCCGCTTCATGAAAGTGCGTTATATCGACTAGAGGGGGGTGAATAGGCGATTTTTATGATATTCTTCACTGAGGAATTTGCCGGTGAGGAAATTCCTTAGCGAAGAACTACTAGCAGCGGAATGAGTACTCAAAAGTAAACATAACAGAATACAAGCATAGTCATCATGATGAAATGAAGACAGGCACAACGTACAGAAGTGTAAGCACATGATAATGCAGGATGAAGACAAACAGACTGAAGAAATTGAACTGGGGAAATTGAGAAAGTCTTCAGTCAAAGTCTTCAGACAGAGATATGAACAAGTACACAACTCAATTATGAGGAAATGAAATAGTTGAGGAAATGGAACCAGTAAGCTTGGTGAAGACAATGATTTGGTAGACCAGTTCCAAGTGCTGTCTTAGTTGTACATCTGGTTGGAGCGGCTGAGTATTTAAACTCAAGGACACACAGTCCCGAACACCCAGTCCTGAACACGCAGCTCAGGACACCCAGTCCTCACTGTATTCTCCTTGAACTAAGGTCACACAGACCTCGTCCAATCACTCGTGGTAAGTCTTCAGGTGACTTCCAAACCTTCACAAACTTGGTCACTCGGGGATCCACAATTCCTCTTGGATGCTCTAGACCATGACGACTAAACGTCTGGAAGAAGCACAGTCTTCAAAGGTAACAAGCATCGGATCCACGCAGGATCAATCTCTTCAGTGATGCTCAATCACTTGGGGTTTGTAGGTGTTCGGGTTTTGGGTTTTTCCTCACTTGATGATTTTCGCTCAAAGTCCTCGGAGGATGGGTTGCTCTCAAATGACAAGTGTCAGTTTCTGTCGGAGCAGCCAACCAGCTAGTGGTTGCAGGGGCGGCTATTCATAGCCTAGGGAGCAGCCTGACATGATAAGACATAAATGCCCTTCAATGATATGATCGTTAGGTGGATAGATATTTTGGGACAACTGGCGCATAGCACAACAACGGTCAGAATTTTGAGTAGCAAAATCCTCAGGGCTATCATGTTCCTCACTGTGTAGGCAATCCGCACTGGCGAATTCCTAACTCCTCAGTCAGGAAAAATTCCTCAGAGACCAGAAGAACTTCGTCTCTGTCACTGAAGAAATTGACTGAACTGTATGAGATTTCCAATGGCTTCACTCGAAGGGATTGGTAGGTATAGGATTTTGAGTTGAACATCACATGGAAATTTTTCCTTACTATTTCCTCGACCCCCTTTAACAGTACGGTGTTTCCTATGACTCAAGAAAGAGAAAATGAAACTACGAAAACAAAAGTCTTCACGCTTCATGTTCCTCGAACAAATACCAAGTCTTCAAGGTCACACCAATTTCTTCACTTTCAAAGTCTTCAGTCGAAGAACTTCATTTTTAGGGGTCGACTTTCTCTGTAAATATCAAACTCCTCATAGACTTATAGACCTGTGTACACTCACAAACGCATTAGTCCCTTAACCTATAAGTCTTCAATACACCAAAATCACTAAGGGGCACTAGATGCACTTACACTTCATGTGGGCCCTTTCCAAAAAGGCCCATCCAGTGCATCACACACAACTGGATTCACACCATGGATGCACACTTGGCCACGTAGACACCCACCGTAAACCTTTAGCCAAGTTGACCCACACCATCCATCCACCCTTGACCCCACCTTGATTCGTTGGATCTCCGACGAGTCCCGTCCCTCGGTATGCCAAGCATGTTAAAACGACACACGGCTACACGTCTTGCATAGTGAGATTGGTGCATCATGCACTAGTGCCAACAAACATGTCCAGCTGAGCATCTTTACCCATTGTCTGGGTTGAGGCGGCTAGCGGTGCATGTTGTCGGCCCAGTTGCCTAGCGGTGCATGCTATGGGTAGACATGAATCGCATCACATCAGATCAAGATTCCCCTCTCTTGTATCGGACGCCGGAGCAGCACACGTGCATGGTAGAAGAATCTGCGCGGTTGATGTGGGAGCTTGGATGAGACACCATGGGATAGGTGCATGCTGAAATTCAAGATTTAGGAATTGATAACAAAATGAAAACGACACTTCAATTGTTTGTACAGGTGTACAACATGTTTCAAGGAAAATGTGGAATATGACATGTTCACATGCATTTTGGCAACAAGTGCACTTGTGGAGGAAAAAAACAGGTAGCCCCCGTGCCTCCCATGATTTTTGTTCCATGTATTTCGCCACAAATATTGGAGGAAAAAATAAAAATGTATTTTCCCCTCAAAAAAACGACCCAGGAAGAAAATCTCAAGTAACCATATTTAGCTACTCCGTGGAGGTTGCCCCCGTTGGGAGATTAGATCGACCTGCCCTTGATTTTAGGGTGAGTTCAATGTGAACGTGATGGTGAGAGGATGAAGAAGGAGTTTTGTGCATTTACAACAACCTTTTTTTGACGTGGAACACCTTGCATTCCAATTATTGGGGACCGACCAAATCGGCGGTCACGACACAATTTACATCTAGAGGGAAATCCTCATGCCAGACTTGCTGGTACCTAGGAGCACCTTTGTTTTAGAACTGTATAATAATAAATGAAAGAGAATATGTGAAAATCAAAAATAAAAAGGATATGCATACAAGATGGGCTAGCCCAACCATCTACAGGGACGCGTGGTCCAGCATGCAGGTGAGGTTCGCCTGGGATAGCCCAACGCTGAGACGCGCCGGGCGCAACTGACGGGTGGTGGGAGTTTAGTCCCACCTCGCCAAGCGAGACGCGCACACACCTACTTATATACGCGGCTGAGAGACCATTTGCATGAGCCTCTCTCACTGAAACATCATGTTCCCTATCCAGTTCTGTGTATGCCCTGTTGGGGCCTACTAGCAGGAGAAATTAATATCCCACGGGCCTGCATCCTGGACCATATGGTTGGGTTTCTAGTCGTATGCAGGCCGTGGGGTTTGAAATCTCCTGTTAGAGGTGGGCTTTTTATTTTGTATACTGTCACATGTTTATGATTGGACCATCTCCAAATCACCAAAAAAATTTAGATTGTCACATACATGTAGTAAACATGATTATCAAAGAAAATTCAACAATAATGAAGTTTACACTGTCCCCTTAAGGTAAAGTCAAAGGTATGTACCTGAGTTTCACTGAGCCACTATCAATTATATAAAGTTCTAAAAAAATGGAAAAATTTAATATTCTGTCTATTTCAATGAAAGCAGGTCATTTGGATGTGGTAAAAAAAACCACCTTGTTAGAAAAACTCGCTTAAGTGAGACCAAATAGTCCGTCTGTAATGAAGTGATTTTTTGACCATCTCCAAAATAACCCCAAATTTTTTGTGTGCCATAAATGTAACAAACAGGATATCTAAAAATAAAACTCAAAATTTTGAAGTTTATAGTGTCCCCTTATGTAAAATTTCGTGATAAGGCAACTGAGCTAGCTCATGACCATAGCCATGGCATACATTGTTCAAATGGCCTCAAACAGTCCCCCTTTAGCCAAGTTGACCCACACCATCCATCCAGCCTTGACCCCACCTCTGTTCGTTAGTTCTCAAGAGGTCCCTCCCTCCGTATGTGAAGCATGTCAAAGCGGCACACGGCTACCCGTCTTGCACACCGAGATTGGGCATCATGCACTAGTGCCAGCAAACATGTCCAGCTGAGCATCTTTACCCATCGTGGACACCACCGCATGGTCTAGATCGAGGTGGCTAGCGGTGCTTGTTGTCGGCCTGGTTGGCTAAGCGTGCATGATATGGGTTAACCTGAATTGTATTGCATGATATGGGTCGCTGGCGGAGCTTGGATAAGGCAAATTTGACCTAACCGCCATGGGGTAGGTGCATGCTGAAATTCAATACTTAGGAATTGCTAACCAAATAAAAACGACATTTCAATTGTTTGTACAGGTGAAACGTTCACATGCAATATGGAAACTAGTGCACTTTTGGAGGGGAAAAACAGGTGCACTCGTTCCACCGTGCCTCCCATGATTTTTCTTCCATGTATTTCGCCACAATATTGGAGGAAAAGGAAGAATATGATTTTGCCTGAAAAAATGACTTGGGGAGAAATTCTTAACTAACCATATTTAGCTACTAGGTGGAGGTTGCCCCCCGTGGGGAGATTCGATCTACCTCTCCTTGATTTTAGGGTGAGTTCAACATGAACGTGATGGTGAGAGGCTCAATGAGGAGCTCTGTGCATTTACAACACCTTTGTTTTAAGAAAAAATAAGCACCTTATAATGTGAAATTTTAAAATCCTTATTAAAACATGCTAAAAATCCTTATTTAAAAAAACTTATTTGTCTTGCCAGATAAAAAAAACATAAATTATGGGGATAGTTTATTGCGTGGCCTTTCT
Source organism: Triticum aestivum (assembly GCF_018294505.1). Classification (NCBI taxonomy): domain Eukaryota; kingdom Viridiplantae; phylum Streptophyta; class Magnoliopsida; order Poales; family Poaceae; genus Triticum; species Triticum aestivum. Next base: position 95,984,866 of record NC_057812.1, on the reverse strand, counting down.
CGCTCCCCCTCCCTCCCATATTCGGGACATTTACCGCATTTCTAGGGTTGCAACCTCGAAAGTTCAATTTCTACGGCGACCACATGAAATCATAGCAAGGATTGGGATGAAAGCCCCATGTTAAGCTCTTTGATCCATATATGCGCCATATGGTACCAAAGGGAGGGGTGGCCTCGACGCCGTTCCCTAGGCTATGATGCTCACCACCTGCCAATATAATCCGTGCAAATTTGCGAGGGGCTGAAAATTCACGGGACCTGGCGCAAGTGTAATCATACAACCCCTAGAGGGTGTGGTAAAACATCAAGAGCGGCATGCGTAGGCCCTCACATAGGCTGTGGGCAACCACCATATCCCATGCTGGATCAAGCCACAGAGTGGGAATGTGTCCGTCCTGTGAAGGGAGTGCGGGGCCCGTTCCTTCATTTGCCTCAAATCTTGTTGCCGCATGATGTTAGACCTAGTAACCAAGGACCGTTCCATGCACCGCGCTCAGCTGGAACCACAACATGCATGCACACATGGCCACGTATGAGTCAACGCGGCGGGGATGCATGGTTCGGGGACTGGCACAAGTGTCGCAGGTCATGTGTCTAGGTGCTACTCCACTTGTGTCTAAACAACGGGGGTGCATGGTTTGGATCTAGCTACCGAGAGGTAACGCGTCCAGTTTGTGCCTAGGCGGTGCATCACGGGGCTTGGTGTGGTCTCATCATATGAGCCATGAAGGGTATGGTCAAACACCGAGAGGGGCATGCATAAACCCTCACGCGGGCTAAGTGTAAATGAGGCCATATCGCATGTTGGATCTAGCCAATGGGAGGGAACAAGTCCAGCATGCGGACGGTGTGCGGGGCTCGTTCCTTCACTTTCCTCAAAATTTGGTGCCGCTTGATGTGGGCCCTAACCACAAAGGCCCATCTCGTGCATCACACTCACCTAGACCCACACCGTGCAAGCACACTTGGCCACGTAAACACACACCGATAACCTTGACAATAGTTAGGGTTTAAAAATTATTCATTCATTTTACCTAATCGGTACAACATAGCTAGCGATGAACAAAAAAGCTAGATGCCATGTGAAATTAAATGTGCCTAGTATTTTTTTTCAAAAGTTCTCCCTTCTACTCCCTCCGTCCCATGATGTAAGACGCTTTTTTACACTAGCTAGTGTAAAAAAGCGTCTTACATTATGGGACAAAGGGAGTAGTATTTAGTAGTACTGCGCAAAACAAAAAAATGTCCCTCCTATTTTGGTGTTCTTTTTTTTGAACACCCTAGTTTGGTGTTCGGTTTATGTTGTCACGTTTGTGCATCGACATTGTGCACTTTTTCTTTTGCTTGGTTGGTTGATTGGTTGGTTCGGGCAAATCTCTTGGTGTGCACGATGCCGTATACGTGCATGTTTCTACCAAAATTTCAAAAGTGGCGAATTGTACGCGGCCTTGACCTCTCTCTCCCAAACAAATTGAATTTTCACTCCCCAAATCTCGCTCCCGCCTCCAGCGTTCGATCGCCTCTACCTATCCACCCATGTCTTCATCGCCGCCCACTACTCGCCGCCGCCAAAATGCCCACATTCTTGCCGGCGAGGGTGATCCTACCTGCTAGAGGAGGGGGCGTGGCTGGTGTGCTCCGAGCGGCGGATGTGGACCCCATGAAGGAACTGGTCGACAAGGACGCCGTCGCCACATATTCGCAGCCGCAGCTGGTCCAACACAGCACCAACGACGACAAATCGGTTAGTGTCTACAGAGATTAACCCTAGAATTTGCCTTCTCTAAGTTAACCCTAGAAATTGCTCTCTTGTTATTCCTCGCTATTCGTACAGACAATCATACTGTTCGCTTTTTTTATTAATCGTACGCTTATCAGTCCCAGGGTTTGCAAATTTAGATTTATCGATCATTTGTATTCCATTTTATGCCTGTCTTTCGTATAACCAAAGTTTTAGAAAACCAATACAAAGAAAAAACAATCCATTTATGCATGCCTTTGATATAATGTAGAATTCGCTGGCAAGAGATTTTTTCTTCTAATACCAGATTGTAGATTTGGAAGGATGGGAGAACTACCTACAGCTAAGGGAAGCTTTTAGAAAGAAAATCTTCAAGTGTCTCATGGCTGCAAAGATTGTGTACCAGCATAACGGTCGCTATAAATGCCCGTTCTGCAGGAAAGAGAACCAGCATTCCAAAACCACAACAATTGTAGCTTACAGAAAGAGGTGGCATCTTAAGGCAAAACCTGCTGAGTTGGCCAACAAATTGGGGAGGGTGAAGACCTAAAAGCATATAGTCATGTTTATTTTTTGTGTTCTATCGACACCAAATGTAAAAAAAATATGGGCCCACATGAACAAGTATCAATCTTTATCTCCTTCGACGGTCAATGCCACATTGGCCAACATGAACAAGTGTTGGTCTCATTGGACTTGCATCCTGGCCATTCGGGTAGGACGGGAAGGGTCCGTCTCGAAGCATGTTTTTGTGGACATCCTTGAAGTGGACAAACAACCTTGTACCAACATGACAAGCATCCTTGCCAAGTTTCGTAGCTTTGCTTTTTGATGTTGTAAGGATTTTCTAGGGCTTTCATGTCGATAAATCATATAATACTTATGTTGTTTTTCTGCGCTCGAGGGTGGGCTGCCATGCATGCGCGTCGTTGGGCTATGTAAAGAAGACCACCCGTTGGACCGAGCGATGTCCGCCGCTGTTGCATGCGCCCGAGCGAGCCTACGTTGCATGCGGTTGCATGCATGCGCCCGCTTCAGCCTACGTTGCTTGCGTGCACATATGCGAAGGAGCACGCTTTACCCGACCGACGACACATAGGGCAGCACTTAAACTTCGCATTTAGATTCACACTACAGTTTCCCACGCGTGTACACTCCAGATGCCGCGGTGGGTGGAAAACTTGTTCACATTTGACACCATTACTGCCACAGTGGCTATTTAAGCCACATATCATGTTCCTCTTCCTATCATACCCTTCATCCATCCCCCATACTCTCCCACCTGCATTTTGCGTCTGCCCTTCTTCTTCTTCACCACCACAAACAACCGCAAGAACCAGCCCGCCGCAGCCATGCAGTACACCGGGCCAACCTACCGCTTCCCCACCCACCGTGCCAGAGATGCTATACCCCACCGGGGTGGACGTCGAGAGCACCCTTCGTGTGTGGGTGATGTCAAGGTGGAGGGGCGCAAGGGGGTTCACTGACTTCTTCCTTGGGGCCTGCGACGGGCACCTCCCCCGGGGATCTCCAAGGATGTACCGAGTCGAGGAGGTCATCCACAATGGGGTTGTGGTTGCTATCCTTGCCCACTTCACCAACCCCGTCAACGTGTTCTACCTCCTCGGCCATCTGTTCTGGTGTCGTTGCATGTTCATAGCTTTCACCACCCATAACATCTTCACGGACTACGACAACGTCTTCCCCACCGAGGAGTGCATGCACACTCTGCCGTACCCCATCAACAACACCGCGGAGGAGCAGTGAAGGGCGCCCGGAGGAGGAGCGAGGAGGAGCCTGGTGGAGAAGCGGCGGCCATCTATCTATCTATCGTTTTTAGCTAAAAATATAGTATCTATCTATATTTGTCTTGTGTTATTTAAGTTGTAAGAGTACTATATATGTCATGTTGTGGGCTTTGGTTGGCCCGAGTTATCTATATTTATTTTACAAAGTTTTACAGTGGTTGGGCTTTTTTGGGACCGTTTTAATCTATGGCATTTTAGTCATAGGAAAAAAATGTCTCAAAAAAGTCACAGAAAAAAGAACAATCACGCGCCGCCCCCTCATCCAATGCAGAACCACCGCTGCCAGGGTCCTCTCCTCTTCCATCACCATTACACAACCGCAGACATCTCCTCCCTCTCCTGCATTCCAAATCCATGGCAGCCATCTCCTCCTTCTCGCCGCCACAACTTTGCTCGTCTCCTCTTCCACATCCACATCCACATCCACCCCACCCCTCTCGATGGAGCAGGAGATCGAGCAGATCGCCGGCGGCGACCAACGCAAGATGGCCAGGTTGACCGAGATCCTTTCTTAGTTTGACAACACACTGCAAATGTGTTGGACGTCCATGGCCACCATGAAGGAAATGTCGAAGAGAGAAAAGAAGAAGCTTGCCCCCCCGTCCTCACAACTGATCAACAAGATCGAGACCCTCCTCTAGGTGATGGAGCAGGCCGATTCGTACAGCCTGTGGGTCAGGCGGAGGTGGTGGGCGTTCAGATCCAGGGTAGAGCATCCACTGGATCAGGAAGCCACCATGCACGAGGTGCCCTTGCAGATTATGCAACCTCCAACAGAGTCACCTGAGACTTCGAAGCGCAAGAGGAGAAGGACAGTGGTGGCAACCTCGCTTCCCCGCCGTTCTCCATGCTTCCCTCGCCGCTCCCCTCGTCTGAATGGAGGCAGTACCATTTTTTAGAGTAAGCTTCCCCACTCCTAATCTTCCTACTGCTCGTGCTTACAGTTGTGGTGGTAGTGATTATGATGTATATGAACCCTAGGCTAAATTTGTACTATTGTAAAGGTAGAATTTCATGTTCACTCGCACTTCTACTCCAAAAATTTGTTATGTGTCTTTCTATTATTAAGTGCTTGATACTATATTTGAACCTTTTTTTGAGTTGTTGATTGCTTTTTGGTAGAGCTACCAACTCTTATGGAGATGCTCATGTTGTATGTCTTGTTCTCCATGATTTGTACAAGCATTCTGTGCAATTAGATGCCATGACAAGCCATGTAGCATATTTATTTGTTGTCTCCAACATGCCATCATTTTACTCTGTGCATCTCAGCAAGTATAAATCTGACAGCTATAAAACTTTGCGAATTTGCTTGATGGTTCCCATTAAACTATAAACCCCCCTTTTCATTTCAGAGTAAGCCACTGACATCCGGGTCCCACGACAGTCATACACACACAAACGCTCCCAGCCATGTGGCCCCTAGCCCACCTGGTCATCCTCGATGGCTAGCCAACCTCAGCCTCTACCAATAACAGCAGCCCTTTCTATTATAAAACTATGCAAGTTTGCTTGAAAGTTGCCACTAAAAATATAACTCCTATGGCCATGCTTCCTAATTTTTTTTGCATTATGTTGTTAATACTTTGATGCCATGCCTTTTGTTGCTATGACAAGTTTATGTTGCATGGTAAAATCTTGCTCTAAAGTGGTCATGTTAATATAATTGTTTGATGTTAAAAATAAGTTGCAACTTGTGAGCTTGGTTTTGTTTGCTTGTTGTAACCATCATGTCAACACTGCTAGTCATTATAACTGTTTCAACATAACTGTAATTTTCACTAAGTCCTAATCTATAACAGCAACTTTGCCATTCGTGTTTCGCAGGAAAAAACTAAAGTTTACAAGGTTGGAGACCTGGAGTTGTGAGGCTAGGAGGCTGATGGCGCTACTGCTGGCTGATCCTTCTTCTTCCGGTTTTTGTTCCTCCTTTTCTCTCTACTCGTTGTATTCCTGGGCTACATCCAGTTGATCCTTTGAATTTGTAGTATTTAGTTTAATGTGGAAGTACCTTAATCTGTACGAAAGAGATGTTGGTTCTATGACTGATAATTTCTAGGTGCATGCTTAAATTAAATATTTAGGGATTTTTTTTGAATTGTTTGGATTGCTTACAAAATGTGTCATGTGGTCAATATTTAGGGATTATTAACATATGAAAACAATAATTCAATCACCTATGTAAATGTGTACAACATAATTTTCAAGATAAATTGAAACATGACACGTGCACATGCAATTTGCCAACAAGTCCAGTTGTAGTAGAAAAAAGACAGCATGTGCATGTATCCAACCGTGCCTCCTACGATTTTGTTCCATGCTTTTGTCGCCACATATCTTTGGAAGTAAAAAATATATAAGGTGATTTTCTCATAATAAACCGTTTTGGAGAGAAATTTGCAACCAGCCAAAAATATCTACTGCGTGCAACTTGGCCCCTGTGGGGAGATTGGATCGACTCCTAGATTATAGGGTGAGGCCATCGTTATCGTGAGAGAAGAATTCATTTACGGAAGGTAGGAATTTTATGTGGTTACAAAATGGAATGCACCCCTTTGAGAGGGATAAAAATGGACCTTATTGTAATTAAGGAAATTATTATTTAACAGAAACCTTGCTATTTTCAAGCCATTATAAAAATAAGTAAATTGTTTTGGCAAAAAAAATTATTATGGGTTAGTTCGTTTTGTGGACACGTATGTGTAGTGGTGCATGCTGTGGGCCCAGGTAGCTCTAGGTGCATGCAGTGTATCATGCTGGCTAGGGGTGCACAAGGTAGTAACCTCGTGAATCGGGGTGAAAGTCTTATGCTAATTCTATTTTGTGGTGTGCGACATACTCCCTCCATCCAAAAATACTTGTCATCAAAATGGATAAAAAGAGATGTATCTAGAACTAAAATACGTCTACATACATCCTCTTGTATCCATTTTGATGACAAGTATTTTCGGACGAAGGGAGTATGAGTCTACTTGGGGGGAATGCTTGGCTTGGGGGCCGGCGTAAGTGGAGTGGTTCTAGTGCGTAAGTGGTGCGCCACGTGAGTCTAGACGGCGAGGGTGCATGGTTTGGATCTAGCTACCCTGATGTAACGCGTTCGGTTTGCGCATTGAGTGCGGGCTCGTTCCTCCATTTTCATCGGTGCTTTCTGTCGGGTGAACGGAGAACAATCCAAACTCGCATGCTAGGTCCCGGCCTTTCTTTGGTCCCGCATTCCATATTCAGGATATTTGCCGCATTTCTAGGGTAGTATCATCGGGAATTCACAATCTATACTGCGGCCACATGAAATCATAGCAGGGAATGGGGTAACAATCACATGCTAAGCTCTTTGGTCCATATATATGGGCCATGTGCCACCAAAGAGAAGGGCCGCCTCAGAGCCATTGTCCATTGAGAGGAAACGAGTCTGGCCTTCGAACGGTGTGTGGGGCTGGCCCCTTCATCTGCTTCAGAACTCTGTGCCGCAAGATGTGGACCCTAGCACCAAGGCCCGTCCCATGCACCGCACGCCAATTGGACGCACACCATGCATGCATGCGTGGCCAAGTAGACTCCCACCGGTCAACCTTGACAATGTATAAAGACGCATGCGCACTCATTAGCCATCTAGCCCCAGCCATGCACATCTAGCCCCTAGTCTGCACAAAGCACCGTGAATACGCGAGGGATTACATCGTCAGTTTCATGCTCGCCAATAAGGACAAGGAGGCGATTCTCGTGCCTTATCATCTCGTGTAAGTCATTCGCGCTTCTATCCTTCCTTCAATTTTAATCATTCATTTGCACGGCGGAGGCTAATTAATTTGAGGTGTACTTATTTTGCGCAGCGGCGGGCGCGCCGTCCTCATCATCCTCTACCACCGATTCTCCCACGCTCTTTACTTGGAATCGTCGAAGAACATTCACAAAAAGGATTACACCCACATCAAGGATGTTCTCGACAGTGCTATGTTTTACTACCAAGCAAGGGGTGGAGAGGTCAGGGACAAGAAGAGAACGGGCGGCAGGATCGCCTTCGGCCATAAGACCGACTTCTGCTGGATCCAGCAACCGAATGATTCTGTTAATGATGGATTCTATGTCCTACACCACATGCTGGAGTACAGACGGGATCACCAGAACCTTCGCATGTCACCTAGATCCGGCGATCCCCATATTCTGCAATGGGCAAAGGACATAGGAGATATCGAGGATCATCGACTTCAAGCTGAGTTCTATAACATCCAGCGCGAGCTTACGCAAATCATCATGAAGGAGGTCGTCAGAAAAACAGGGATGTTCTACGGAGAAGGACAAATGTCGCGGGAAGACATCCGAACATGGATAGCCTCTCAACGTCTCGACATGAAGCCTTTCACTAAGCTCGAGGACTATCTCCCTGACTTGGATGGATGGAACGCCATGTTGGTGTGATTGTCGATATATGACAATGTGTCGGTTTAGTCCATACTTTCTGTATGACAAAACTTTGAGTTATGCACGGTGAAACTTTATTTGTGATCTAATTAAACCGTCCTCCTCCTCGACTAGCGAAAATCACTCTAGTTAGGGAATTTTGGGGTACGATGAACTTTGTTATTTATGCTTATGATATGTTGTTTCTATTTTTGCCAAGTCTGTCTCTTTCTGTTGCTCAACTATGTATGTTGCGTATCATCGACTCATGTGACGATGCAGGTGCATAGATCATAGATGGCGAAGAAGTGCTATGCCAGGAGTATATATACGACAAGTGGCCGGAGCGTCAGGCCCAGGTGTACCGGTTTCTGATTTCCGAGCGACAGGCAGTAGTTAGTTTAGGTTCACGCTAATGGGAGAGAGGGATACAAACTCATGTACTCAAAGTGATAGCTCTTCTCGCGTATATCATTGTTTAGATGGATGACAATGTATTTGCAAGTAATCGAGACTTGTATCGCTATTTTCGAGGTGATGACGAGAGACCACTTTGTGTTGGATGATGATTACGATAATGACATGATTTGATGAGACTAAGTGTATGTATATGCTATGATTACATTTGTATGTGTATGATATGCTAAAGATTATTCTGTAGATTACTACAGACTGTTCTGTTCTGTTCTAGCACCCAACCTTCCGAGGCGCTACCTACAGATTATTTTTGGGGTTCCAGATCTTGCGCTAGCTACAGATTACTACAGACTGTTCTGTTCTAGCACCCAACCTTGCTGAGGCTGTGTGCTCGTGGGTGTGCTCCCGGCCGCCTCCAGACGAAGCAGACTCTTTGGCCACAAGAGGACCCACCCATTGCAACAATCACCAAGCCGTCGCGGGGTCTCGTCGTAATCCCCCACTAGTACCAGAGGAGGCAAATTCTCGTGGCCCGGTTTGACACTGGCCACGAAAACCTTGAAGATGTTCGGGGGGATCGGCCGGCTGTGGAACAATGGTTCCTTCGGCTTCATTATCGTCGCCTTCCCCACGTCCACCTTCTGGTCACCGATGGTCTACAATATGGTGCACAGGGTCTCGTGGGCCTGCAAATAAAAGTCTACGACATGAGACATCCGAAAGGTAACGAAAATGGGAGATTATACATTTATTGAAGGGGGTCGGTGTGACAGATACCATGAGGGCGTCGAGCTCAGCCAAAGACGAAGCACCTCCGAGAACATCCGGTACCGGAGCAGGTGCAGGAGCCGGTGCGGGAGCAGGTGCAGCTGCAAGTGCTAGTGCAACGCTAGTCGAGCTGCTCCCCAAGAAGTCAGCAAGGGGAAAGTCCGCTCCATTTTTTTTCTGGATTTTTCCTGGTCCAGTTGAAAACGGCCGGAACCAAGGAAGTAGACATATCTACAACCACCTATTTTACAGCAGCTACCGCTGTTGCGACTGTGTGAGATGATTTGTTCTCAACCACAATCTCAACCTTCTTGTCAATGTTTTCTTCAGTTAACCTCCGTCTTTCCTTTCTCTCCTTCGTGGTCTCACGGTAGTACTTCTTCCACGTGGTGCCATCTCCTACACCGTGCACGCGTCCATACGACGGTCGAGTCTCCACCGAGAGTCGTTTCAATATGTTCAACGCCCGGTTGAATGGAGTGTCCCACTTGGGCCTCGCCAACGCCTTAAACGGTGAGTCGCTTTCGGCCGCAATCCTGTGCTTCTCTCTCTGCAAAAGGCACAAGGATCATTTACAAATATGACTAACGTGTAGTTGAATTGATCAGAAACTAAAATTACCAGCAGTCTCACACTACTAGGGAAAAGCCTATACATAGAATTTTACCAGTAGCGCTATACAAAATCAAGCGTTGCTGCTACTTAGTAGCAGCGCGTGTAAATAAACCGCGCTACTGCTATGACTTTAGCAGTAGCGCGTACTAGCGAAAAGCGCTGCTGCTATGTTTGAACTGGGCGCACATGGCTAGCCCAACCTAGCAATAGTGCGTATAATGGCCCAGCGCTACTGCTAATATCCTTAGCTGCAGCACGCTTACGTGTAAAGCGCTGCTGCTAACGGAAATAAAATAAAGTGAAAAACAAGTAGAAAAGTAAATGAAAATGAAAGAAATAGAAAAAGGAGAAAGGGAAAAAATAAAATGTAAAGAAAAATAAAAGAAAAAAGGGAAAAAGGAGAAAGGAATAGCAGTAGCGGGTTCTGTAGAAAATCGCTATAGCTACAGCGTGTATTCTAGAACGCGCTGTAGCTAACGTAGTAGTAGCGCCCTTTCTGGAATGCGCTACTGGTACTTCTGACTTAACCACACGGTTCGTCCTTCCCCACGGCCACTTCATCCCCCAAATCAATTCCACTCTCGCCGCCGCCGTCGCCCCTCGGCCGCCGCGCGCTCTCCCCACACCGCCCCCGACCCCGGATTCAACGCCGGCCCCGCCCCCGACCTCAACGCTGCCCGGGACGCCGCCGCCGACCCCGACCTTAACGCCGCCCCAGATGCCGCCCCCGCCTCCCCCGACCTCAACGCCGCCCCGGAGCCCCAACCACGACATCGACGCCGCCTGCTCCTCCCTCGTCGCAGGCACCCGAGGTGAGCACGCCTGCTCCTCCCTCTCCCTACCTCTGCCTAGGGTTTCTACCCCCATCAAATTAGTTAGGGTGGAAACGAATCGGATGCGGATGTGGCTCAAATGAGTTAGGGTTCATGTAAGGGTGGAAACGAATCAAATTTCTAAGATGAATCATAAAACGAGTAAAATTTGACCACTTATTTCACTTTATAGTTGGATAATTGGAATATTCGCTACCACTTTCCACCCCTATAGCTTCATCAAATTAGATGGTAATTAGGGCAGTAGTTCTTAGGTACTAATTAGTTAGTAAGAACTAGGTCCTAATTAGGTACTAGAATATTTTTATTTATAGTAAGTTTATTTTTAGTAAGAACTAGTTGAATTAATAGAACTAGTTAGTAAGAACTTGTTGCTATTTTTTTAATTAAAGCAATTTTCCCGCATCGACATGGACGATGCCTATCCCGCATCCTCGTCGTCGAGTCGGCAGAGGCCGACACCTGCTTGACCAGATGGGCCATGTCCGGGACTGGGCTCTGCCGGGGTGGTACTGGGAGGCGCTACCTACCGGGGGGCGCAGGTTGGTGAGGAGCCAGCCTGTCGTTGACCCGAACCTTCTTTGGTGGCGGTCACGTGGGCCAGTGACGGTCCAGAGGCTTGAGGACTCCGCGGAGGTGGTGCGTCACCGTGTCAGTGAGGAGGACACGCACGTCCGTCCCTACTTGTTTGCGTTGGAGCACATGTTCTCCAATACCTGGCAGGTTCTCCAGGGATCTCACTGGAGCTATGATCCCGTGATGGTTCCTTCTCTGTGGGTGTCCACCGCCCGCGCGGATACCCGTCGTGTGCTAGGGTTTTAGTTGTACTAGTGATGTTATATGTATGACACTATTCGGGATGTATTAGTGATAATATTCGACGATGTACGGGCGCATGAGATGATTTACTTTTGCTTATTGCATGCATGCTAATTTGAGTCTTATAAGATATTTTCAAATGTATATCTTGTGTTGCTCAATATCCAAGTGGCCGGTCATGTTTGCAGGTTACACCTCCGAGTGGCCTATGTTTTGCCGGAGTGTTGATTCATTTCCGTTCCGGCAAATTTCAGGCGCTCGATATATCCTATTTTAGCAAAGGTCATGCCGGATTTTTCCGTGAATTTTGGCATGACTTTTGCCAGAATATGTAGGAAATATCGAGTGCCCCGGATTTGTGTGTTGAGTATCCTGGTAGTTGTCTTCTATCGATTTTCTTTACTATTCTACTAGCATATCCCCTGCCATGCAAGAGTTTTTGTATTGGATAAGATAGGTTTCAGTCATACTATGGAGGTAAAGAAAGTTTATTTGAAGACCGAGCATGGTTATATTTTCCACGCAAAATTATACAACTCAGACGACTACACCTATTTTGGATGCAAAACATGGCGAGCACTATGCAAGACTTATGCATTTCAGCCTGATATGGTTATCACCTTTGATATTCGTCCGAAAGATGATATTGAAGGTAATACCAACATTTGGGTCGATGTGCAGACGCCTCCAGTTACACCAAAATGTAAGTTTCTCAACCATATTTATGTCTTTGATATTGTTTATTCAAAAATAGTTGACAACTAATTTGTATTGTCAGCTTATTTCGGTGCAAGCAAACATGTCCAGCGTTTGGTAGACAGGACCTACTACTGTCCCGGGGCTGAACTAAACTGCGAGGAGCTAAGTCATTATGTTTCATGGCTTGAGGATCTTGATACCGTCAAGACAAATTTTCTTCCTGGACTTAGAAATCTTAGTACTGAAAACGTGCGACCAATAGTGTTCGTCATGAATTACGGTCACATCTATTTAGGAAGGATGGTAAGATTTTTACTATTTGTCCTCAGTGCATCTTTTCCATACATTATTTGTGAAGCTAAACTTCATTGCTAAGTATGTGACCATACGATGTTCTTCAACAGGGACTCCCGATGAATGTTGTGCCTTATGGGATTGAGACTAAAGGTACCATGAGTATTATTAGCTTACAGCCAAGATATCCTACATGTTACTTTAGTGCATTCAAGATCAGCGATGAATGCTTAGTAGTGCAAGACTGGACCAGATATGTGATGGGGTAGCGCAAACAAGTACTAGGGGGCAGCAAACAGATGTGCTACCCAAAATTAGGAGACATGTTCATCTGCATGCTCCAACTTGATCAAGGAGGAGAGCTACACATGTTTTATTTTGTTTTACCTAAGAGAGAGCAGCAGGAGAGATTAACTAGAAATGAGTTTGAGGATGATGATGTGCTACACTATTACTATGATGATAAAATAGCTAGTGTTGGTGGTAATGACTGATGATTATTATTAGCTAGTGTTAGTGGTGATTAAATAAATATTGTTGGTGCTAATGATTATGATGATGATTAAATAGCTTGTGCTGGCGGATTAGATTCAAGTGGAGGCAACATGTGGTGCACATCGAAAGTACTACTAGTCCAAACTAGATCAAGTTTGGATTAGTAGTATACTTTTGACATGCACCACATATTGCCTCCACTTGAACCTAATCCACCTTCATTTGACACACTGTTATGGACATAATGATGTAAACCTCATAACTGGTACTGTACCAATATTTGTACGATGGCGCATAAATACACTAAAAAAATAAAAAAATAATACTAGTAGCGATGGAAAGAAAACACGCTGCCAGTAGTTACATTAGCCGCAGCGTGGGAGTGAACAAGTGCTGCAGCTATTTTTCCTAGCAGTAGCGCGTGCGGCACGCGTTACTGCTAAGCAATAGCTGTAGCGCCTTATTAGTAGCGCGCCTACCCGCGGTACTAGTGAGCACAAAACCAGCGCTACTGCTAGGGTTTTCCCTAGTAGTGTCATGAACTCCGTCGTGACTGCGTTCGTCCCGAAAACCTTCTTCACTGGGTCCCAACGGTACCGGGCCCTGAGGACGTCACGCTCCTACGGGACGGTGAACTCCGCCAAGGGGTCTGGGATGCCCAGACTCACGGCTTCCGCGTCCTCCTTGGCGCATATGGACCTCTTCCCACCGTAACCACGACTTCCGAGGTGGTGGCACCCAATGTTCCTTTGTTGAAGCCCCTTCATGTACTTCGACTTTTTTGCATCTTCGGCCTCGCAAGCCGCCTTGAATATTTCAAGGTGCTCTACCGTGATTGTCGGATTATCCTTTACAATCTCGGAGTAGGGTTCCTTGTTGTCGATCTTTGCTTTCACCCTTGTTTTCCAGGCGGCCAACGCATCGCTAAACTTGGACATTGCGTGTTTGTTTATCTTCTTCATTGCCGGGTCCTTATCTGGATCTTTATAATCCTTTTCATTCCGGCCCGGGAACAAGAATATCTGGTGCAGCTTCTTTAGGAGGGAGGGCCTCATATTATCTATCTTCTGTAGTTTCTCATCGTTGATGGTGGCGGTTGTCCGTACGATGCAGCCTATTTGATTGTCGTAGCACGCGCGCGCTTCCACGGGCGCTGTTGGCTAAAAAATGCCGTCGCCCACCTCCATGACCACCAGTCTAGTAGTCCTGAGTTTGTTAGGAAGTCGTTGCCTCTTTGCTTTCGGTTCTGCACCGGCTCCGCTCCCCGAGGCTGCGCCGACCTCAATCTCAGCGCCGGTCTCGATGCCAGTCTGAGTCTCAATGCCGGTCTCAGTCTCAGCGCCGGTCTCAGTCTCAGCACCGGTCTGCGTGTCAGTCTCAGTCCCCGATGCAACCGGTGGGCCCAGCAACAACATCGGTTGATCGCCGGCAAGGCTCAAAAATTCGTCTGCCGCCAGGTAGACGTCATCGCAATAACCAGAATCCTGTCCTTCATCATTGCTAGCCATGTTTCCTATGATTAAATCTAGTCAATTAATTCTAGACCTAATAAAATGAATAATGACATAAAAAGGCCTATGTTTTGCAGGAACTTTGACTCCTTCCCGGTGCGGCAAATCCCGGGCACTCGATATGTCCTAGTTTGTAGCACAAGTCATGCCGAAATTCACGGAAAATTTCGGCATGACCTTTGCTAAAAAGTGGACAAATCGAGAACCTGAAATTTCTCGGAACGGAAATGAATCAACATTCCGGAAAAACATAGGCCACTCAGCTTCATTCCCTGGAAACAACAAAAGGCCACTTGGGCACAATCAAAACATGGGCAAACACAATTGAGGAATTTGCATATATCCTGACCACTTCAAATTTGCATGTCCTAGCGTTTGACACTTCAAGAAAATCTACACAAATATCATGCCCTCTCAAACTCAATTCGAAAACCAAATATAGATTATATTTAGTTAACTACTGAACTAAACATTACTATAAAATAAACCCTACTGCCCTAATTAACATCTAGTTAAACAAACTCAATTCAAAAACTAAACCCTACTGAACTAATTAACATCTACATTATCTACTACTTAACGTCTATTATTACCCTAACTAAAAAACATCTACTATTAACCATACTTCCCTAGTTAACTAGTACCATCACTACTACTAATTAACATCTACTACTACTACTTCTAAAAATCATTATGTATGAACCCCAGTACTAATTAACATCTACTACTACTGCTAATTAACATGGCAGAGGAAGAAAAAGCAGAGAGAGGGGGGGAGGGGGGAGGGGTGGGGGGCTTACAAAGAGGGGAGAGACAGTGGCAGGGAGGTGCTTGGCGGCGGAAGTAGGGGCGGCGAGGGCGGGCTCAGGATCGGGAGGCGGCGGTCCTGGGCGGGCTCGGGGGCGGTGAGGTGAAGGGCGGCGGTGGTGAGGTCGAGGGCGGCGATGGTGAGGTCAAGGGCGGCCCGAGAGGAGGCAGCGGCGACAAGGCTGGGCGGCCTCGGGCGACGGCGGTGAGGATGAGCGTGGCATCGACGCCGGCAGGAGATGGCGGCGAAGTGGGGGCGACGGCGAAGTGGGAAGACGGCGGCGAAGTGGCGGGGCGAGGGATTTGGGGGAGAAATGGTGGCTGGGAGGAAACTGTTTTTGCATTAATTCAAAAATAACAGTAGCGCGTTAGGGAAAATGCGCTATAGCTAAGTTAGCTATAGCGCGTTTTAGCAAACGCCTACTGCTATTCTTCATCCTTTTTCCCTTTTTCGTTTATTCTTCTTTACATTATATATTTTTCCTTTCTCCTTTTTCTATTTCTTTCATTTTCATTTACTTTTCTATTTGTTTTTCATTTTATTTTATTTTCGTTAGCAGTAGCACTTTACACATAAACGCGCTGCTATAAGAATATTAGCGGTAGCGCTGTTTTCTAAAGATCGCTACTACTATGTGTAGCCCATGTGGCTTAGTGGGTGCGGGGACCATATCGCATGTCGGATCAAGCCATCGAGAGATAATGCGTTTGGCCCGTGAAAGGAGTGCGGGGACCGTTCCTTCATTTGCCTCAAATCTCGATGCCACGTGATGTTAGACCTAGTAACCAAGGTCTGTCTCGTGCATTGCACTCAACTGGACCCACAACATGCATGCACACATCTCCATGTATGAGTCTAAACGGCGGGGATGCATGGTTCGGGGACTGGCGTAAGTTCTGTGAGTCCAGTTTGGATCTAGCTACCAAGAGGTAACACATGAGTCTAAACATCTACCAAGAGGATGCATGTCCACGTATGAGTCTAAACGTCTACGTGATGCTCAACACGTGGGTCTAGACGGCGGGGCTGCATGTGGTTTGGATATAGCTACCAAGAGGTAACGCGTCCGGTTTGTGCCTAGGCAGTGCTTCACGGGGCCTGGCATGGTCTCATCGTATGACCCATGATGGGTGTGGTCAAACACCGAGAGCGGCACGCATAAGCCCTAACGCGGGCTATGTGGAAACGATGCCATATCACATGCTGGATCTAGCCAACAGAGGGAACGAGTTCGGCATGCAGACGGAGTGCGGGGCCCATTCCTTCATTTTCCTCAAAATTCGATGCCGCTTCATGTGGTCCCTTTCCAAAAAGGTCCGTCCAGTGCATCACACATAACTGGATTCACACCATGCATGCACACTTGGCCACGTAGACACCCACCGTAAGCATTTAGCCAGGTTGACCCACACCATCCATCCACCCTTGACCCCACCTTGGTTCGTGCGGTTAATGTGGGAGCTTGGATGAGACGCCATGGGATAGGCGCATGCTGAAATTCAAGATTTAGGAATTGATAACAAAATGAAAACGACACTTCAATTGTTTGTACAGGTGTACAACATGTTTTAAGGAAAATGTGGAATATGACATGTTCACATGCATTTTGGCAACAAGTGCACTTTTGGAGGAAAAAAACAGGTAGCCACCGTGCCTCCCATGATTTTTGTTCCATGTATTTCGCCACAAATATTGGAGGAAAAAATAAAAATGTATTTTCCCCTCAAAAAATGACCCGGGAAGAAAAATCTCAAGTAAACATATTTAGCTACTCCGTGGAGGTTGCCCCCGTCGGGAGATTAGATCGACCTGCCCTTGATTTTAGGGTGAGTTCAATGTGAACGTGATGGTGAGAGGCTGAAGAACGAGTTTTGTGCGTTTACAAAAACCTTTGTTTTTTTGACGTGGAACACCTTGCATTCCAATTATTGGGGACCGACCAAATCGGCGGTCACTGCACAATTTACATCCAGAGGGAAATCCTCATGCCAGACTTGCTGGTACCTAGGAGCACCTTTGTTTTAGAACTGTATAATAATAAATGAAAGAGAATATGTGAAAATCAAAAATAAAAATGATATGCATACAACATGGGCCAGCCCAACCATCTACAGGGACGCGTGGTCCAGCACGCAGGTGAGGTTCGCCTGGGACAGCCCAACGCTGAGAAGCACCGGGCGCAACTAACGCCAAGCAAGACGCGCACGCACCTAATTATATACGCGGCTAAGAGACCATTTGCATGAGCCTCTCTCACTGAAACAACATGTTCCCTATCCAGTTCCGTGTATGCCCTGTTGGGGCCTATTAGCAGGAGAAATCAATATCCCACGAGCCTGCATCCTGGGCCATATGGTTGGGTTTCTAGTCGTATGTAGGCCGTGGGGTCTGAAATCTCCTATTAGAGGTGGGCTTTTTCTTTTGTATATGGTCACATGTTTATGATTGGACCATCTCCAAATCACCAATTTTTTACATTGTCACATACATGTAGTAAACATGATTATCAAAGAAAATTCAACAATAATGAAGTTTACACTGTCCCCTTAAGGTAAAGTCACAGGTATGTACCCGAGTTTCACTGAGGCACTATAAATTATATAAAGTTCTAAAAAATGAAAAAATTTCATATTCCGTCTATTTCAATGAAAGCAGGTCATTTGGATGTGGTAAAAAAAACCACCTTGTTAGAAAAACTCGTTAAGTGAGACCAAACAGTCCGTCTGTAATGAAGTGATTTTTTTGACCATCTCCAAAATAACCCCAAATTTGTTGTACACGGTGCCATAAATGTAACAAACAGGATATCCAAAAATAAAACTCAAAATTTTTAAGTTTACAGTGTCCCCTTATGTAAAATTTTGTGATAAGGCAACTGAGCTAGCTCATGACCATAGCCATGGCATACATTGTTCAAATGGCCTCGAACAGTTCCCCTTTAGCCAAGTTGACCCACACCATCCATCCAGCCTTGACCCCACCTCTGTTCGTTAGTTCTCCAAGAGGTCCCTCCCTCTGTATGTGAAGCATGTCAAAGCGACACACGGCTACCCGTCTTGCACACCGAGATTGGGCATCATGCACTAGTGCCAGCAAACATGTCCAGCTGAGCATCTTTGCCCATTGTGGACACTACCGCATGGTCTAGATCAAGGTGGCTAGCGGTGCTTGTTGTCGGCCTAGTTGGCTAAGCGTGCATGATATGGGTCAACCTGAATTGTATTGCATCACATACAGATTCCCCTGTCCGGTACTGGACGCCAGAGGCCCGGAGCAGCATGTGCATGGTACAAGAATCTGCACGGTCGCTGGCGGAGCTTGGATAAGGCAAATTTGACCTAACCTCCGTGGGGTAGGTGCATGTTGAAATTCAATATTTAGGAATTTCTAACCAAATAAAAACGACATTTCAATTGTTTGTACAGGTGACACGTTCACATGCAATATGGCAACTAGTGCACTTTTGGAGGGGAAAAACAGGTGCACTCGTTCCACCGTGCCTCCCACGATTTTTCTTCCATGTATTTCGCCACAATATTGGAGGAAAAAGGAAGAATGTGATTTTGCCTGAAAAATTGACTTGGGGAGAAATTCTTAACTAACCATATTTAGCTACTAGGTGGAGGTTGCCCCCCATGGGGAGATTCGATCTACGTCTCCTTGATTTTAGGGTGAGTTCAACGTGAACGTGATGGCGAGAGGCTCAATGAGGAGCTTTGTGCGTATACAACACCTTTGTTTTAGGAAAATAAGCACCTTATAATGTGAAATTTTAAAATCCTTATTAAAACATGCTAAAAATCCTTATTTAAAAAACTTGTTTGTCTTGCCAGATAAAACAAACATAAATTATGGGGATAGTTTATTGTGTGGCCTTTCTCGCCCCCCTCCCAACCATATTCGGGACATTTACCGCATTTCTAGGGTTGTAACCTCGAAAGTTCAATTTCTACGGCAGCCACATGAAATCATAGCAAGGATTGGGATGAAAGCCCCATGTTAATCTCTTTGATCCATATATGCGCCATATGGTACCAAAGGGAGGGGTGGCCTCGACGCCGTTCCCTAGGCTATGCTGCTCGACAGCTGCCAATATAATCCATGCAAATTCACGAGGGGCTGAAAATTCACGGGACCTGGCGCAAGTGTAATCATACAACCCCTAGAGGGTGTGGTAAAACATCAAGAGCAGCATGCGTAGGCCCTCACATAGGCTGTGGGCAACCGCCATATCCCATGCTGGATCAAGCCACAGAGTGGGAATGCGTCCATCCTGTGAAAGGAGTGCAGGGCCCGTTCTTTCATTTGCCTCAAATCTTGTTGCCACGTGATGTTAGACCTACTAACCAAGGACCGTCCCGTGCACCGCACTCAGCTGGAACCACAACATGCATGCACACATGGCCACGTATGAGTCTACGCGGCGGGGATGCATGGTTCGGGGGCTGGCACAAGTGTCGCGGGTCATGTGTCTAGGTGCTACTCCACTTGTGACTAAACAGCGGGGGTGCATGGTTTGGATCTAGCTACCAAGAGGTAACGCGTCCAGTTTGTGCCTAGGCGGTGCATCACGGGGCCTGGCGTGGTCTCATCATATGAGCCATGAAGGGTATGGTCAAACACCGAGAGGGGCATGCATAAACCCTCACGCGGGCTAAGTGTAAATGAGGCCATATCGCATGTTGGATCTAGCCAATGGGAGGGAACAAGTCCGGCATGCGGACAGTGTGCAGGGCTCATTCCTTCACTTTCCTCAAAATTCGGTGTCGCTTGATGTGGGCCCTAACCACAAAGGCCCGTCCGGTGCATCACACTCACCTAGACCCACACCGTTCAAGCACACTTGGCCACGTAGACACACACCAATAACCTTGACAATAGTTAGGTTCTAATAATTATCCATTCATTTTACCTAATCGGTACAACATAGCTAGCGATGAACAAAAAAAGCTAGATGCCATGTGAAATTAAATGTGCCTAGTATTTTTTTCCAGAAGTTCTCCCTTCTACTCCCTCCATCCCATAATGTAAGACGCTTTTTTACACTAGCGTAGTGTAAAAAAGCGTCTTACATTATGGGACAGAGGGAGTAGTATTTAGTAGTACTGCGCAAAACAAAAAAATGTCCCTCCTATTTTGGTGTTCTTTTTTTGAACACCCTATTTTGGTGTTCGGTTTATGTTGTCACGTTTGTGCACCGACATTGTGCACTTTTTCTTTTGCTTAGTTGGTTGATTGGTTGGTTTGGGCAAATCTCTTGGTGTGCACAATGCCGTATACGTGCATGTTTCTACCTAAATTTCAAAAGTGGCGAATTGTGCGCGGCCTTGACCTCTCTCTCCCAAACAAATTGAATTTTCACTCCCCAAATCTCGTTCCCGCCTCCAGCGTTCGATCGCCTCTGCCTATCCACCCATGTCTTCGTCGCCACCCACTACTCGCCGCCTCCAAAAAGCCCACATTCTTGTCGGCGGGGATGATCCTACCTGCCAGAGGAGGGGGCGTGGCTGGTGCGCTCCGTGCGGCGGATATGGACCCCATGAAGGAACTGGTCAACAAGGACGTCGTCGCCACAGATTCGCAGCCGCAGCTGGTCCAACACAGCACCAACGACGACGAATCAGTTAGTGTCTGCAGAGATTAACCCTAGAATTTGCCTTCTCTAAGTTAACCCTAGAAATTGCTCTCTTGTTATTCCTCGCTATTCGTACAGACAATCATACTATTTGCTTTTTTATTAATCGTACGCCTATCAGTCCCAGGGTTTGCAAATTTAGATTAATCGATCATTTGTATTCCATTTTATGCCTGTCTTTCATATAACCAAAGTTTTAGAAAACCAATACAAAGAAAAAACAATCCATTTATGCCTGCCTTCGATATAATGTAGAATTCGCTGGCATGAGATTTTTTTTCTTCTAATACCGGATTACAGATTTGGAAGAATGGGAGAACTACCTACAGCTGAGGGAAGCTTTCAGAAAGAAAATCTTCAAGTGGCTCATGGCTGCAAAGATTGTGTACCGGCATAACGGTCGCTATAAATGCCCGTTCTGCAGGAAAGAGAACCAGCATTCCAAAACCAAAAAAATTGCAGCTTACAGAAAGAGGTGGCATCTTAAGGCAAAACCTGCTGAGTTGGCCAACAAATTGGGGAGGGTGAAGACCTAAAAGCATATAGTCATGTTTATTTTTTGTGTTCTATCGACACCAAATGTAAAAAAATATGGGCCCACATGAACAAGTATCAATCTTTATCTCCTTCGACGGTCAGTGCCACATTAG
Organism: Triticum aestivum; assembly: GCF_018294505.1. Classification (NCBI taxonomy): domain Eukaryota; kingdom Viridiplantae; phylum Streptophyta; class Magnoliopsida; order Poales; family Poaceae; genus Triticum; species Triticum aestivum. The sequence goes on along the minus strand of NC_057812.1, from coordinate 95,963,376 downwards.
CCAACATGAACAAGTGTTGATCTCATTGGACTTACATCCTGGCCTTTCGGGTAGGACGGGAAGGGTCCGTCTCGAATCATGTTTTTGTCGACATCCTTGAAGTGGACCAACAACCTTGTACCAACATGACAAGCATCCTTGCCAAGTTTCGTAGCTTTGCTTTTTGACGTTGTAAGGATTTTCTAGGGCTTTCATGTCGATAAATCATATAGTACTTACGTTGTTTTTCTGCGCTCGAGGGTGGGCTGCCATGCATGCGCGTCGTTGGGCTATGTAAAGAAGCCCACCCGTTGGACCGAGCGATGTCCGCCGCCGTTGCATGCGCCCGAGCAAGCCTACGTTGCATCCGGTTGCATGCATGCGCCCGCTTCAACCTACGTTGCTTGCGTGCACATACGCGAAGGAGCACGCGCCGCAGAGCCGTGCCTGCTTGACCCGACCGACGGCACATAGGGAAGCACTTAAACTTCGCATTTAGATTCACACTACAGTTTCCCACGCGTGTACACTCCAGATGCCGCAGTGGGTGGAAAACTTCTTCACATTTGACACCATTACTGCCACAGTGGCTATTTAAGCCACGTACCATGTTCCTCTTACTATCACACTCTTCATCCATCTCCCATACTCTCCCACCTGCATTTTGTGTCTGCCCTTCTTCTTCTTCTTCTTCTTCACCACAAACAGCCGCAAGAACCAGCCCGCCGCAGCCATGTCGTACACCGGGCCAACCTACCGCTTCCCCCCCACCACGCCAGAGATGCTCTACCCCACCGGGCATGCGCGAGGGTGCTTCGTCCTCACTGCCACGACTCTTCAAAAACGGTTCCTCAGCCTCTGCGTCCTCTCGATTCCCTCTTCCTCTGCGTCGCCCACTCTCTCCCAACAATCTGGCTTCTGGAACGGTGAGTTCTCCTTCCTGTCAATTATGTTAGTAGTTCTCCAGTAGCAGTACATACAGTGGCCTTCTTCTTGTCAATTTATTGTTCTCCTGCTTCTTTATTTTGTGCACACAGATTCATCTGCCTACAACATGTAGTCCGTTGCCTTATGAGAATTTCGCACATAGATTCATCTGCATGCAACATCTAGTCCGTTGTCTTGTCAATTTCTTGTTTTCTCCCACTTCTTTAGTTTGTACACACAGTTTCATCTGCATGGGCGATGAACAATTCATAGATACATGTTTATTCTTGATTGTTGATGCAGTTGTTTAGATAAATATTTCAAGAGCATAAATTTTGATTGTTAATTCGCATATACTCCCTCTACAATGAAATATAACAACTTTTGGTTCACTACTTTACTGATTTCTTTACAGAGGGAGTACTTGTTTAGTTTAAATTGTTCATGCACTTGTTTACATAAACTTTCAATAGTGCCAGAATTACTATACTATTTGCCGTCATATTCATCTCGGTTTATTGTTATCATGTTATTGTCATGCTTCATGTCTTATAGTGGTTTCATCAATTACAGTCCTTCGGCATGGCGTTCGTGAAAGATTATGATGTCAGGGCAGATGGAAATACCGAAATTTTTGTGAAGTACATGAACAAGGCTAGCTGTGTTGAGTACTACATTCGCAAATTCAAATACTGGCTGCAGAACGACGACCAGAAGATAGTTGCACTGGATGTGGAGTTCACCTGGCCTCATGGTCCGACATAGATGGCTGCCGTGGTCCAGTTATGCGTTGGCATCTACGTCCTCGTGTACAACATAAGTGTTGCTGATGAGCCCTGCGGCTTGCTTGCCGCCTTCTTGCTCGACGAGGAGTACACCTTTGTTGGGGTGGACATCAACAATGACCAGAAAAACTCAAGCATGTTGGCCTGGCGGTACGAAACTTTGTGGATATCCAGAATATGTGGAGAATGCCTGATCCAGTGACGATTAAAATAATGTATGGCTTGGCTGACTACGCTGGTTCCATCATCCACCATAGCTAAAACAAGATGAAGGATGCTATCACAGAAGATGACCACCATATATGGGCAGAAGCACCCTTGCCCTTGAAGAACATCTATTATGCTTCCAGGGACGCGTATGCCACCTATGATGTATACAGGCGCTTAGTGAACTTCCAGAAGGGGTACGAGAGTTAGTGCCAGGATCTCGACAAACCATCTACTCGGTTGAGGAAGTCCAGAAGCAAGAATGAATCAACCTAAAATGTTTCTTCTATTTATCTAGCTGATAGTCTGTAACTTTATTATACTGCTAATAAGTTGGAAGTTCAAATTTCCTGCAAGTTGAATCATCCTTTATTCTAGCTGTCTTTCCTAATTTGATCCACGTTCACGAGATATTATACTTAAGACGTTGATTTGGTTTCGGTTTCGCTAGCTATGATACAAAATGCGATAGTCATTTTTACCAAAAGATTATTTCAGATTTATAATGAATACTGTTCTCAACTGGGTTTGAATAGAGAAATTTTATTTTTTAATTGCCTAGAGAAACTTCATTTTTTTAATCAAAAGAAGGGTCACCCCCTCTGATTTTCCATTAACAGAAACCACATGGTCTTTCAAGCCCCTGATACAAACTACAGCTAGAAACTAAAGTAATCAACTAGCAGCACAAATCATACATGGTAGCAAGCCCAGCCAGACTTAACATGAAGGTCCAAAAAATAAAACTACGACAGAGGACAGAAAATATAGATGAGAGATGCACAGGCGACACCGCAGTACCCGGTGACTCCACACTTGCGATGAACTGTACAATTCACCTACTACATGCTCTAGCCTGCGCATATAGACCATTAGCACCTCTTTGCTCCCAACATCAGCACCTCTTTGATTACCACCTTCATCTGCAATATAGACCATCCCATGATCCACAAGAAAATTAGCTAAACAAGAATCATAAGATCACTATAACATTTATTTTGTAATCTCACATTATTCCTGCATTACCAAAGAGTCAAGAACACAACTGATGCCCTTCCCGCATCTCCTACGCAAACACTCATAGGTAGTTCTACCATCTTAACTCCATGATTTAAAATATTAATAAAACCCACTTAACAATTCCATTTGCGTTACCATCGTTCATGATTATAGCCAGGGAAACATCAAGCAACCACCTGTGTAAGCCCTATTTTGAGTCCTGAATAGGGCCCAATCCTAGCATTTACTCTAACTACAACATGTCCTCCTCTCATAGTCATCATCACCCAAGACATAATGAAGGTGTAACCCCATATATGCATAACTGCTATCAACATAGTTTTCACACTATACCTAGGCTAAAGACACTCTTGCGTTTTCGTGCTACATTTGTTGCTCCTTGGTCAGCATGTTCATAACCACCTCGATCTGAAGATCTTCATGGGTGGTGGTCTTGAAACCAAAAATAACGGCTTTGTGAACCTTGAGCTCTTCACTGTCAACAAAATCACTCCATCCCTTGCCGAAGATGATGCGGCCATCATCACACTTGTGGTACTTGACCGGCATGAAACTGTCCTTGCACAGCCGAATGCCAGCAAGCCCATCTCCCGGTATCTCCCCATCTCCTGGGGTCTTCAGGGCGTCGACAACTTTCACTGGTAATCTCTGTATGCACCATCATACGAAGAAAAAAATATCAAATATGTGAAGGAGAAGTAAACAAAAGGACCTTCAGCTACATCTACATATATTACATAAGGATCTTCAGTTATGGGAAACAAAAGGATATGCAAAAACACACATCAGTGTATTCACTGGTTTCAGCTACAATAGCTTATCATTATTCTTTCTCTCCAGGAAAAAAACAAAGAAAATTGCATACAAAATAGAAAATACTAGTACACCAAAAAGATACCATCGCCTTTCCTGCTATGTTCGATTGGTGAAGCGATGGACAAAAAATGCACCTATATAACCTTTCTTCATCGCCAAAAGGTCATGTAGGTTACGCTCCTCTTGCTTCGTCAAATTAATTCCCTTCGTTATGAAAGCTAATTCTATAGGATCTTTACGCTCTTTGTTTGTATTGCATGTTCTTGGCAGGTTGCAGCAGTACACCATAGGAATGTCTTCAGTCAAACTGAAGGAGATAAGGTCACTTTCTCGTAGGTCGAAGTCTTCAACAAACCTGCACCAGTTTTCACCACAGATGATCGCCCTCGAATTCCCTTTGTACACGCAAAAATCATACGTGCGGCTCCCTCTCGCTTGAAAAAGCAATGAACTGTCTGGGATGGCGTTGAACTGGTGCCATGCGTAGCATGGCACGATCTCTAGATGTAGAATTTAATTGCTATTTATTTCCTACATTTTGTTAATCTTCAAAGTAGAGGGGAACAAACACAATACAAGTAAAAATTGACATGATTATTTATACCACAGCTGAAGTGTCCCCATCTAGCCTGACGGTAAATGTCAACCCATCAGCATCGGGCCTGTTGCAGTCCTGTCGACAGGTTATGCACACCACCTGTGTAAACAAAATAAAATGAACAGAAGCAAAGGATGAGAATTTAAGAAAAGGGCTTATGCATGTAAACACACTAGGCAACAATCATACAGTATAATCAACGAAGGTACTACATCAGTAATCAACAATCATACACTTGAACTGAGCAGGTGGCTCGCCCTCCACTCCTCATAACCCTGTAAAGCAGCACGTGCCCGCCGCACCACAGCTTGTTAAGACATGTCCTTCTCTTGATCCTCGACCGGCAGCATGGGCTCACCCCAAGCGTCGACGCGCAGCATTGGCCCCTCCTCCTCTACAGCACAACTGAGGTAGTGTCTAACACTGAGCAGTAATCTCTGAGAAAAGTCCTATCAAAACATAAATCCTACTACTGCTGTTACTCGGCCCACCCAAATGTACACACGCACACCTTCAACATACAGCCCATCTACATACATCCGCATCCAACAATATATTCCTCGACAAAGGAAAGAAAATCTGTTCTGGACGGACAAAGGATCGTCAGGGTAACCAAATCAATTAGCCACTTGTCTGTCATATTGAAGAAAATGAACTTACTTCACTTTTTCCTCGTACTACATAACCACACAAAATAAATATTAAAATAATTCCTAAAAACTATGATATACTAGTCGTCAACCCGTGCACTTGCACGGGCAAGCGATTGAAAATACACATCAATCTGAGAGGTTCACAATATATATGCTATGTGAGATGTTATGGAACAAAAAATAGGTAACTATGCTTCATGTCATTCGCAGCAATGTACAATCTCTGGGAAATAATTAAAAGGCCATATGTTGGTCCGCAGTAGCATAAAAATTTAAACGGAATGCAAAAAACAAAATAGTTATTCTTTACATCACAAAAACTCATCAGAAGAGAAGTAATTAAAGAAATAAAGCATGTGAAATATTTTGCAAATAATATGTGAATCCAAGATGGGCAACATGAAAATGGTCAACTGAAGTAGAAAATGCAATCTAACAATAAAACTCACCAAATTTATAATTCATGTAGAAACAGAAGCAGAACAACCCAGGCAAATTCTATACTGCCGTTTATTATTGTAGGAACATAGAGAATGAAAATATCATAAAAGGTTAAGAAATAAAGAAAATATGGAAAATTAAATTCAAATATAAAATTAGAACATCCAAATATACATAAATAATATGGTCCATCAAACATGTTGGCAGAACAACAGAAGAAAAAAAATACGATGGCTTAAATTACGATTGCAAGAGTGAAAATTTGCCCTGTGCATTTTAACAATTCGATCTGAACTTAGAATAATTTAATCTTACTTCTATGTGTCCATACTTAATACAAATAAAAACTGGAAATACCAAATCTTATTATCCCTCCATATTTCTGGATCACACACTTAGACAAAAATCTGATTCAAAGTATAGAGGAAATAATAACTAAAGAGAATCTACATGTATCAGAACATGAGATACCAAGATGGGATTGGAAACTTTCAGATAACTCCTTTTACCATGTTGAGAAAGATCAATATTTTATATGCAGTGGAAGCGATGGAGAGGACAGGAACCGTGCATGCTTGGGTGGAATCTTTTTCTTGTCCTGCATAAATAAGCAATTTTGGTGGAAAGAGTACAGTTTATGTATCTCCAAGTTTCCATGTATAGGTAAAGGTTTACACTTCTTTCTTCGCATATAAGTAAAGAAATAGTATAAGTTTTCAAAGTGGCATCATTGCCTGTCTTAAATATTATATGTCCACTCATCTATTTGTACTGACCAGTTTTGCCAACTGATATACGTACCATGAGTCCAGGGAGATAAAGCGAAATTCACTTGAGGAAATACACATTGAATAGTATGGGATGGATATTACGTAACCAAAAGTATAGCGCCATGGGCATCTTGTTTGCTTGAATGCAACTTTCTAAAGCAAAATATGAAGAACTGCATTATGGTTCAGCCATTCATGTCATATTACTGAAAGGGATAGCAATGAATATGTACTGAACATATGTAGTTACATATCTAGGGTGGTTATCACTCCTAAGTTGTGGAGTAAATAGTTACAGTCTTTCACCATTAAGAAAATTAAAACCACACATCCCCTGCTATTTGATACATCCAAGCAAATATGTCAATGTGGTATTTGGTATTCATTTCTTTTTGCAACAATAGATCAACTCCGTCACCAATATGATTCATGTCTAATAGCTAGAGGGGACATATATAGGTATCTACTAATTGTATCTTGTCAGATGAAGTAATCAATACTTGTATCTCCACAGATCACACATAATTACAAAAAAGATCTTGCAATCTCCAAACATTATTTCACTGTGCAAGGATTGATACCATTCCTTGGCGATTCTGCTCATCGTCTTACCTTGATGATGCATGAAGAATTAGGACTCTCAATCTTCAGAGTAACTAATGGTTACAGCTGATCAACACCTTAATCAAGAATTAAATAGATAGTCAGGGCGCAAAGCAGACGTCTGCATTTTCAACATGGTGCACTGAAAAATAATGTGAAAATAGGAACTTCAGAATCAAAATATGCTTATTACAATTCATATATTTATCCTAACCTCATCAGAAGAGGTTCTGTTCAAAAAAATAAGAAGCAAGAAGATGCTACTTGATCTATTGATTTCTGGGACGTCCTTCAGCTTGAACTGTCTATTATTTCTAAAGCAATAGTATTGAAGGGCACCAATAGATCAACGCCTTGTATACTGCTCATATTCTTGTCAACTCTATACTAACATAAGGAAAATAAGAAGCACTGATGAGATCACTCCATGCGACTATTTTAGGGATGGACACTCCTTATTTTTTGCGGGACGCTCCATATGTTTAACCATAACATTAGTGTTGAGATCTTGTTCAAATAAATAAAAATTAACACGACAACAGCACCAACATGAAACTGTAGACATATTTATCAGAAGGTCACCGCAGCATTGGCACACTTCAATCTATAGGATTTGCTTCCATCATCTTGCATCAACAGCGAGCTATAAAAAAACCGTATCTCCTTGTCCCGCCGCCGGTTGGAACATGTTGAAACCTGATCGTAAGTGTTATCGAGGATAAACCTAATGTCTGAGTAGACCCGTAGGTGAGCTTGGATGGGATGACAACCTGGAGGAAGTGATGGAGACCTTGATTGGCTGAGTGTAATGCGATGGGAACATGGAGGAGGTGGTGGATACCTTGGCCGGCAGAACGGCAAGGGCGAGAAGGCACGCGACGCAGAGGCCAGTCGGATCTTGAGGATACCATGGAAGAGCCGGGGAGGAGGGTTGTAGACTTTGGTCAGCTACACGGCAAGGGCAAGGGCGACGTAGAGACCACGCCGATCTGGTGGATACGATGGCAGAGGCAGTGCTCGAGAAAATAGATGAAGGACAGGTACACACGGGGCTTTTTTAGGGAGATGTACGTATAGCTATTCGTACAGGGAGTCAAGGTACAGGACTCCAAGACGATTGAGTTGTTGGATTGGTACCACGTTATTAATCAAACAGTTATAGCTTTATTTCATCTAGGATTAAACATGTGGACTCGTAGTGTCCCTATCTGCTACTCCATTAAACGGTTGTAGGTATGGAGAAATACGTGTAGGTTAGTTCAGGTTTGGCCTTTGTCACGTGTATGTTAGGTCTTTTTTTTCATGGTGAGAGTAACATAAATCATGGGGTTAACATTGATCAATTATACAGATCAACGGTGTAATTAATGTTAATAATGTGGATTACTGTGGAGACTTGTATGGTGCCTCCAATTAGTAAATATAAGATAAGATTGTACGCCCGCACATTTATAATCTTTAAAATATAACTAATTTGGGCAATAGAATTAAGAGGTTAATGTTATTTCCCTACAAAGATACAAATATTTGGATCAAAATTTCATATTCTGCAAAAAAAACACTGCAGTAAATATTATTCTGAGAAATGTTTAGTTGACTTGCAATCTAGGACTACAAGTTAATGGCTGTCTTACTAAACCCAACCTAATTTCGGCCTAAAAAAGAATTTAATCCACTAGCCCAACTTATAAGTTTTGAGCCCACCCTCTCGTTTCTTCCTGGATTCGCCACTGCACAAGGCCAATATTTTTTTAAGTTTTTAAAGGACTGTTTGCTGAAATTTGCTGCTATTGTGTTACGCATCTGCACTTGTTCATTGTTATGAAAACCCTGGAATACCGATACCCTAGAAAAAATACCCAGCAAGCCACCGATGTAGAAAACTTTCTTCAATCTCTGCATCGCCTTCCATCTAACCTCCGATTTAAAAATCCTAACTATCTAATCTCCGACTTTGAAAACCATATCCAATTCCAGAAAAGGCAACACAACAAGGAACAAATAAGTCGAAGATTACAAGTTAGGGTTTCTCACTTCACCTAGTCGCCGGTAGTCGCTAGGTGCTTGCTAGCGGCCTCCCAATCTCACTCAGCGCTCTTGTGCTCCAACCGTCGAGAGCGGCCAGGCGAGTAGGCGACGGGGTCACGGCGGGGTGGTTTGTGGGGAGGGTGGGGTGAGGGGGCGGGGGTGTGTTGGCGATGGGGGTGATGACATGGACCCTATCCATGTCAAGCACAGAAAATAACGGCCCGTGGGTCCAGTTCGTAAAGAAACAACCAAACAGGCCCATAGGCTGCTTATCAGTCACAAAGTAAAACCCTATGTCACTAATAAAAAAGCACAAAGCAAAATCCTTTTGTCTAAAAAACAAAAACAAAGGAAAATTGTAAAAAAGAGGGAACACTACTAGGGAAAACCCTAGCAGTAGCGTGGGTATTTTGCCCATCAGTAGGACGGGACGATGCACTACTGATAAGGGCTATATCTCACGTGTAGCAGTAGCGTCTGTCGTCTCACGCTACTACTATACATGGATAGCAGTAGCGCGCTTTGGTGAAGAGCGTGCTGCTAATATCTGTAGCGCTTTTTAGAAGGAAGCGCTACTGGTAAGGCAGCACTATTTCTAACTTTGTTCCACTCGTTACTGCTAGTTTTATTAGTTTTTTTCTACATATTTGTTTTGTATTTGAATAGGATTTATACAATAATCTTTAGCATATCATACAAACACAAATGTAATCATTGCATATACATACAACTAGTCTCATCAAATCATGTCATCATCATAATCATCATCCAACACAAAGTGGTCTCTCGTCATCATCTCGAAAATAGCGATACAAGTCTCGATTACTTGCAACTACATCGTCATCCATATCTAAACAATGATATACGCGAGAAGAGCTATCACTTTGATGAGAGCGGAACTATGCAGTACATGAGTTTGTATCCCTCTCTCACATTAGCGTGAACCTAAACTAACTACTGCATGTCACTCGGAAACCGGAAACCGGTACACCTGGGCCTGACACTCTGGCCAGTCATCGTATATATACTCCTAGCATAGAACTTCTTCCCCATCGATGATCTATGCACCTGCATCGTCACATGAGTCAATGATATGCAACATATATAGTTGAGCAACAGAAAGAGACAGACTTGGCAAAAATAGAAGCAACATATCATAAGCATAAATAACAAAGTTGATTGTACCCAAAATGCCCTAACTAGAGTGATCTTCGCTAGTCGAGGAGGACGGTTTATTTACATCACAAATAAAGTTTTGTTGTGCATAACTCAAAGTTTCGTCATACAAAAAGTATGGACTAAAAGGACACATTGTCATATATCGACAGTCACTCCAACATGTTGTGCCATCCATCCAAGTCAGGGAGATAGTCCCCGAGCCTAGTAAAAGGCTTCAGGTCGAGACGCTGAGAGGCTACCTGTGTTCGGACGTCTTCCCGCGACATTTGTCCTTCTTCGTAGAACATCCCCGTTTTTCTGACCACCTCCTTCATGATGATTTGGGCAAGTTTGCGCTGGATGTGATAGAACTCAGCTCGAAGTCGATGATCCTCGGTATCTCCTACGTTCTTTGCCCATTGCAGAATATGGGCATCGCCGGATGTAGGTGACATGCGAAGGTTCTGGTAATCCCGTCTGTACTCCAGCATGTGGTGTAGGACATAGAATCCATCATTAAGAGAATCACTCAGTTGCTGGATGCAGCAGAAGTCGGTCTTATGGCCGAAGGCGGGCCTGTCGCCCTTCTCTTCTTGTCCTTGACCTCTCCACCCCGTGCGTCGTAGTAAAACATAGCACTGTCGAGAACATCCTTGATGTGGGTGTAATCATGTTTGTTAATGTTCTTCGATGAGTCCAAGTAAAGGGCGTGGGAGTATCGGGGGTAGAGGATGAGGACGGCGCGCCCGCCGCTGCGCAAAATAAGTACACTTCAAATTAATTAGCCTCCACCGTGCAAATGAATGATTGAAATCGAAGGAAGGATATCCGCGCGGATGACTTACAAGGGATGATAAGGCACGAGAATCGCCTCCTTGTCCTTATTGGCGAGCATGAAATTGATGATGTATTCCCTCGCGTATTCACGGTGCTTTGCACAGACTCCCAAGAAGCCGTCGTGAATGAAGTACGGGTCAGCGACACAGATATGAGGTATCTGCTCAACCCCAATGATGTAGTTCATGTGCAAGGCATAAAGGCGGACAAACGTAAAATCCAGGTTCTTCACGTGAAACATGTCGAATGTGTAATCGAATCGAAGGAAGAACTTATCGCGGGGAAGAAGTCGACGTACGGCAATTGTCGCGGAACGTTAACCACGTAGAGTGGGTATCCTGGATCTATCGAGGTGATAAGGCCTTTCTCTATCCGCATCACATCGTCATGAAGTCTCCTTAGATCGCTGAATCTAGTCCCTAGCGCTGCTGTAGGTAGGATTGGTTGACCGGGGATATGCCATTTATCCGCATTGGGGATATATATACGGTCTTGAATCCGAGGCTGCTAAGGCGGCTGGATCATAGAATCAACTTTCTTGCCTTTCCTCGATCTCTTCCTAGGCTTCTTTGCCGGAAGGTCATCTATAATACGTTGAGCCTCCGGAGGCGGCAATTCAGGCACCGACTCATGACGCTCAAACCTTGAGTAGGCGTTAGTATAGACATACTGTTGAGTGTCATCGTCATCCTCATCCTCATCTGTGGCGACGTCATCAGTGACTAATGGGGCCTCTTCCTTACCCGACACCCGACACTAATTGGGTAGGTGGGGTGTTGATGTCCATACCTTGCTGAGGCTGCGTGCTCATAGGTGTGCTCCCGGCCGCTTCCAGACGAAGCAGACTCTTTGGCCACAACAGGACCCACCCATTGCAACAATCACCAAGCCGCCCCGGGGTCTCGTTGTCATCCCCCACTAGTATCAGAGGAGGCAAATTCTCGTGGCCCGGTTTGACACTGGCCATGAAAACCTTGAAGATGTCCGGGGGGATCGGCCGGCTGTGGAACAATGGTTCCTTCGGCTTCATTATCGTCGCCTTCCCGACGTCCAGCTTCTGGTCACCGATGGTCTACAATATGGTGCATAGGGTTTCGTCGGCCTGCAAAGAAAATTCTACGACATGAGGCATCCGAAAGGCAACGAAAACGGGAGATTATACATTTATTGAAGGGGGCCGGTGTGACAGATACCGTGAGGGCGTCGAGCTCAGCCAAAGAAGAAGCACCGCCGAGCTCGTCCGGTGCCGGAGCAGGTGCGGGAGCCGGTGCGGGAGCAGGTGCAGCTGCAAGTGCTAGTGCAACACTAGTCGAGCTGCTCCCCAAGAACTCAGCAAGGGGAAAGTCCGCTGCATTTTTCTGGATTTTGCCTGGTCCAATTGAAAACGGCCGGAACCATGGAAGTAGACATATCTACAACCACCTGTTTTACGGCAGCTACCGTTGTTGCGACTGTCTGAGATGATTTCTTCTCAACCGCAATCTCAACCTTCTTGTCGATGTTTTCTTCAGTTAACCTCCGTCTTTCCTTTCTCTCCTCCGTGGTCTCACGGTAGTACTTCTTCCACGTGGTGCCATCTTCGACACCGTGCACGCTTCCATACGACGGTCGAGTCTCCACCGGGAGTCGTTTCAATATGTTCAACACCCGGTTGAGTGGAGTGTCCCACTTGGGCCTCGCCAACGCCTCAGACGGCGAGTCGCTTTCGGCCGCAATCCTGTGCTGCTCTCTCTGCAAAAGGCACAAGGATCGTTTACAAATATGACTAACGTGTAGTCGAATTGATCAGAAACTAAAATTACCAGCAGTCTCATGAACTCCGTCGTGGCCGTGTTCGTCTCAAAAACCTTCTTCACTGGGTCCCAACGGTGCCGAGCCCTGAGGACGTCATGCTCCTGCGGGACGGTGAACTCCGCCAAGGGGTCTGGGATGCCCAGACTCGCGGTTTCCGCATCCTCGTTGGCGCATATGGACCTCTTCCCGCTGTAACCACGACTTCCGAGGTGGTGGCACCCAATGTTCCTTTGTTGAAGCCCCTTCATGTACTTTGACTTTTTTTGCATCTTCGGCCTCGCAAGCTGCCTTGAATATTTCAAAGTGCTCTACCGTGATTGTTGGATTATCCTTTACAATCTCGGAGTAGGGTTCCATGTTGTCGATCTTTGCTTTCACCCTTGTTTTCCAGGCGGCCAACGCGTCGCTAAACTTGGACATTGCGTGTTTGTTTATCTTCTTCATTGCCGGGTCCTTATCTGGATCTTTATAATCCTTTTCATTCCGGCCCGGGAATAAGAATATCTGGTGCAGCTTCTTTAGGAGGGAGGGCCTCATATTATCTATCTTCTGTAGTTTCTCATCATTGATGGTGGTGGTTGTCCGTACGATGCAGCCTATTTGATTGTCGTAGCACGCGTGCGCTTCCTCGGGTGCGGTTGGCTCAAAATTGCCGTCGTCCACCTCCATGACCACCAGTCTAGTAGTCCTGAGTTTGTTAGGAAGTCGTTGCCTCTTTGCTTTCGGTTCTACACCAGCTCCGCTCTCCGAGGCAGCGCCGGCCTCAGTCTCAGCGCCGGTCTCGATGCCGGTCTGAGTCTCAGTGCCGGTCTCAGTCTCAGCATCGGTCTCAGTCTCAGCACCGGTCTGCGTGTCGCTCTCAGTCTCCGATGCAACCGGTGGGCCCAGCAACAACATCGGTTGATCGTCGGCAAGGCTCAAAAATTCGTCTCCCGCCAGGTAGAGGTCGTCGCAATAACTGGAATCATGTCCTTCATCGTTGCTAGCCATGTTTCCTACGATTAAATCTAGTCAATTAACTCTAGACCTAATAAAATGAATAATGACATAAAAAAGGCCTATGTTTTGCAGGAACGTTGACTCCTTCCCGGTGCGGCAAATCCCAGGCACTCGATATGTCCTAGTTTGTAGCACAAGTCATGCCAAAATTCACAGAAAATTTCGGCATGAACTTTGCTAAAAAGTAGACAAATCGAGAACCTGAAATTTGTCGGAACGGAAATGAATCAACATTCCGGCAAAACATAGGCCACTTAGCTTCATTCCCTGGAAACAACAAAAGCCACTTGGGCACAATCAAAACATGGGCAAACACAATTGAGGAATTTGCATATATCCTGACCACTTCAAATTTGCATGTCCTAGGGTTTGACACTTCAAGAAAATCTACACAAATCTCATGCTCTCCCAAACTCAATTCGAAAACCAAATATAGATTATATTTAGTTAACTACTGAACTAAACTTTACTATAAACTAAACCCTAATGCCCTAATTAACATCTAGTTAAACAAACTCAATTCAAAAACCAAACCCTACTGAACTAATTAACATCTACATTATCTACAACTTAACATCTATTATTACCCTAACTAAAAAACATCTACTATTAATCATACTGCCCTAGTTAACTAGTACCATCAATACTACTAATTAACATCTACTACTACTACTAAAAATCATTATGTATGAACCCTAGTACTAATTAACATCTACTACTACTGCTAATTAACATGGCAGAGGAAGAAAAAGCAGAGAGAGAGAGGGTGGGGCAGGGGGGGGCTTACAATGTAGCATCCCAAATTTTCAATTTGGAATGTTATACATAGATCATCCATGCATATCATGATTTATTGCATTTCCATTCCGCAATCCTCGAAATCCTAAGCAACTCAAGGACCCACGGAGAGAGTTGAGGATTTTCCGGTTTTCATATTTGACTTTTATCAAATATTGAAACGAGGATTTTGATTTTAATAATTTTTTTCTCTCTGAGTAATATTTCATATTAAATCAAATGAGTGGAGATAATATGACTTCTCCAAAATAATTGAAATATCGAAGGAAAAATATTAAAATCATTTACTGGATTTTATTTGGTTTTATTCGGATTTTATTTGCATTAGAAAAATTGCACGTTTTCAAAATTGCATTTTAGGGCCAAGAAAATGTTCAACTCGTCCTAAATATTTTATTTAGACGGTGAAAATTAATTTTGGAATTTTTAGATTTTTTTTAGGATTTTATTTCGGTCGGCGAAATTATTTAAAAAAAAAGTTCCCGCGCGGACTGGGCCTAAGGCCCAGCCACGCCAGGCCGCGTCGCCGCCTCTACGCGTTGCCGCCGCCGCCGCCGACTCGGACTAGGAGACCGAGCCGGACTCCTCTCCGCCACTGCGCCTTGCCCCCTCCTCCAAGCCGCCCCGCCCCGCCCTTTATATACGCCACCACCCCGCCCAAACACCACACCACCACCACCACCGCCCGCGCCGCCAAGCCCCGCCACCCGCGCCGCCTAGCCGCCGCCGCCCCGCCGCTGCCTCGCCTCACCGGACCTTCCCGCCGGAGGTAGCCGCCGCGCCCCGCTGCCGGTTTTTTATAAAGACCGTTCGGTTTCTTTTTAGAAACCCTAGATCCGTTTTTTGGATTCGCCAGTTTTTCTCGGTTCTTCTAGTTAGTGGACGTTCGTCCGAACGTTCGTTTTAACGAACGGTTCTTCGCCCGTTAGATACAGCTAACGAACGCTCGTTCATTAGTCCGTTCGTTAGTTTTCCTTTATCGGGTTTATTCCGCGATTTTTCTAATCGCGATTTCTGATCCGATCTTAGTTTCTGTTTATCTTTTCGCTCGTTTATCAGAATCAGGCGATTCAAGCGCCTGAAGTTTCGTCTCGAAACCCTCTTTCCGTTTAACCAACTCAAACAAGTTTTTGTTACTGTAAAATTTGACCTAGTTTCAGATTAGTAAACGAAGCTTCTTTCTTTCGCCGTTTGAGTTTCGTTGCTCCGTTTGATTTGATTCTTTTTGTGTACCAGAGTTCTTAAGTTGAACTTTCTGGTCAAACTCTCTTATTTGAGTTTTGCTTGTGCATCGTTGCTTGTTACTTATGTATGTTATTGTTTGCTTGCGATAGAATTCCCGGAGTGCGAAGCGTGTTACTACGAGTCTCTAGGATTCGCGGATCGTCAGCAAGGCAAGTAACACTTTGATCATATCCCATTATTACCCAGTTTTTATGCATTAGTTCCAATCCTCAAACATTGCATGATTAGGATGTCATTAACTTGTGGGTTGGGAAGTAGTTGCTGAGGTAGAACCTATTGCCATGTTATATTCAAACCCTTGGGAGTTACTTCTACGTGTTGCTTATATTGCTATGCTATGCTCGTAGACGTGGTTTGGGTGAGTGAAATCCATGACAGATGTGAGATTGTTAATTAATGGTTCAACTTAAGGTGGCAACTTAATCAAACAACTGGGTGGATTGAGGCACCTGGGGAACCCAATGTTGTCTGTATTTTTCTTGGAAATCCCGGGGTATCCGTGTGATCTTCCTATGGACCGCCACCCAGGCTCAAAGGGAACTGAGATGATTCATGCTAGAAACTTCCGTGTGCAGCCACAAGCTATTATGGGCTCTAGCTTAGTTGAGTAAGTCACATTAAGCTCTTGAAGAGGTAGATCAGCAGGTAGTGGGTTTTGTAGGTTTGGTATGGTCCACCCGGAGTAGAGAGTTAACGTTTCTGAAAGACTGTGTCTCAGTCATCCATTTTTCAAACACCCTGTAGTGCGAGAAATCCAACGGAGGCGATCGAGTCTTGTGGGGAAAAGTGCGCAAACCTCTGCAGAGTGTACAATCTAATCATGGTTAGCCATGTCCCCGGTTATGGACAATTCTTGAGTATCTAGTACTTGGGTTATCACATGTATCTCTCCATGTTTAATTAATATTGTTGGGTTGTTAATCACTTTAATTGGGACAGAGTTGGGGGTACCTTCTCAATGATGTTTCAACCACCATGATAGTTAAATAAAAATCTATTCCTTTGTTGTAGGGAAAAATTGGCTTTTCGCAAAAACTGTAACCATAGAGCTTTCCACCAGCCATATATGCATGTAGTGATAGCATTATTCTATTTCTGCTCTACTGTGTTACATTGCCAGCATATTCCATGTGCTGACCCGTTTTCGGGCTGCAACGTACTATGTTGCAGACATTTCAGACGAGGAGTAAGGTTCGTTAGGTCGTTGCCGTGTAGCTCAGCTGGAGTTGATGGACTCACCTTATCTTCCAAGCCTTCCGCTGTTATCGCATTAGATGGCCTTAAGCCATATTATTGTAATAAGTTCTCTTTGGAGACTTTTTGATGTAATAAGTGTGTGATTGCTACTCTGTTATAAATCCTCGAGTACTGTGTGTGTCAGCATTACCGATCCAGGGATGACACTAAAGCACAGAAACTTGACCATTTGAGGCCGGGTCGCTACATACAAAGAGGGGAGAGACGGTGGCAGGGAGGTGCTCGACGGTGGAAGTAGGGGCGGCGAGGGCGGGCTCAGGATCGGGAGGCGGCGGTCCTGGGCGGGCTCGGGGGCGGTGAGGTCAAGGGCGGTGGCGGTGAGGTCGAGGGCGGCGACAATGAGGTCAAGGGTGGCCCGAGAGGCGGTGGCGGCGGTGACGCTGGGCGGCCTCGGGCGGCGGTGGTGAGGATGAGCGTGGCGTCGACCCCGGAAAGAGATGGCGGCAAAGTGGGGGTGACGGCGAAGTGGGGAGACGGCGGTGAAGTGGCGGGGCGAGGGATTTGGGGGAGAAATGGTAGCCGGGGGGGAACTGTTTTTGCGTTAAGTCAAAAATAACGGTAGCGCGTTAGGGAAAACGCGCTATAGCTAAGTTAGCTATAGCGCGTTTTAGCAAACACGCTACTGCTATTCTTCATCCTTTTTTCCCTTTTTCGTTTATTTTTCTTTACATTATATATTTTTCCTTTCCCCTTTTTCTATTTCTTTCACTTTCATTTACTTTTCTATTTGTTTTTCATTTTATTTTCTTTTCGTTAGTAGTAGCGCTTTACACATAAACGCGCTGCTATAAGAATATTAGTGGTAGCGCTGTTTTCTAAAGATCGCTACTACATGTGTAGCCCATGTGGCTTAGTGGTTGGAATTTTAGTAGTAGCGAGTTTTCAGTGAGACGCGCTACTGGTATATATGCATCTGCAGCTCGCTTATTTTGCACTCGCTACTGCTGTCTAGCAGTAGCGGGCTTTTTTAACAAGCGCTACTGCTAAAGTTCTGTGTATAACATTTTCCTCAGTAGTGGAAATCCTTTTTGGGTGAGTTCAACGTGAACGTGATGGCGAGAGGCTCAAGGAGGAGTTTTGTGCGTTTACAACACCTTTGTTTTAGAGAAAAAAATGCACCTTACAATGTGAAATTATAAAATCGTTATTAGTAAGTGCTGAAAATTCCTTATTTATAAAAAAATGTTTCTTTCCATAAAAAACAAACTTCAATAATGGGGGTAGGTAATTGCGTCGCCTTTCTCGCCCCCACCCCCCCTCGCATATTCAGGCTATTTACCACATTTCTATGGTTGTAACCTCGAAAGTTCAAGATCTTACGGGGCCACCATGAAATCATAGCAGGGAATGGGATGAGTGCCCCAGGTTAAGCTCTTTGGTCCATATATGTGCCATATGCTACCAACGGGAGGCATGGCCTCGACGCCGTTCTCTATGATATGATGTCCGTCTGCTGTCGTTATAATCAATGCAAATTTGTGAGGGGCTAAAAATTCACCAGACCTGGCGTGGTGTCATCGTACAACCCCTAGAGGGTGTGGTAAAACATCGAGAGCGGCATGCATCGGCCCTCACATAGGCTGTGTGCAAATTGCACCATATAGCATGTCGGATCAAGCCATCGAGAGACAATGCGTCCGGCCTGTGAAAGGAGTGCGGGGCCCGTTCCTTCATTTGCCTCAAATCTCGATGCCACGTGATGTTAGACCTAGTAACCAAGGTCTGTCTCATGCATTGCACTCAACTGGACCCACAACATGCATGCACACATCTCCATGTATGAGTCTAAACGGTGGGCATCCATGGTTCGGGGACTGGCGTAAGTTCTGTGAGTCCGGTTTGGATCTAGCTACCAAGAGGTAACACATGAGTCTAAACTTATACCAAGAGGATGCGTGTCCATGTATGAGTCTAAACGTCTACGTGATGCTCAACACGTGGGTCTAGACGGCGGGGCTACATGTGGTTTGGATATAGCTACCAAGAGGTAACGCGTCCGGTTTGTGCCTAGGCAGTGCTTCACGGGGCCTGGCGTGGTCTCGTCGTATGACCCATGAAGGGTGTGGTCAAACACCGAGAGCAGCACGCGTAAGCCCTAACGCGGGCTATGTGGAAACGATGCCATATCACATGCTGGATCTAGCCAACGGAGGGAACGAGTTCGGCATGGAGACGGAGTGCGGGGCCCATTCCTTCATTTTCCTCAAAATTCGGTGCCGCTTCATGTGGGCCCTTTCCAAAAAGGCCCGTCCAGTGCATCACACACAGATGGATTCACACCATGCATGCACACATGGCCACGTAGACACCCACCGTAAACCTTTAGCCAAGTTGACCCACACCATCCATCCACCCTTGACCCCACCTTGGTTCGTTGGATCTCCGACGAGTCCCTTCCCTCGGTATGCCAAGCATGTTTAAACGACACACGGGTGCACGTCTTGCACAGCGAGATTGGCGCATCATGCACTAGTGCCAACAAACATGTCCAGCTGAGCATCTTTGCCCATTGTCTAGATCGAGGCGGCTAGCGGTGCATGTTGTCGGCCCAGTTGCCTAGCGGTGCATGCTATGGGTAGACATGAATCGCATCACATCAGATGAAGATTCCCCTCTCTTGTATCGGACGCCGGAGCAGCACACGTGCATGGTAGAAGAATCTGCGCTATTGATGTGGGAGCTTGGATGAGACGCCATGGGATAGGTGCATGCTGAAATTCAAGATTTAGGAATTGGTAACAAAATGAAAACGACACTTCAATTGTTTGTACAGGTGTACACCATGTTTTAAGGAAAATGTGGAATATGACATGTTCACATGCATTTTGGTAACAAGTGCACTTTTGGAGGGAAGAAACAGGTAGCCCCCGTGCCTCCCATGATTTTTGTTCCATGTATTTCACCACAAATATTGGAGGAAAAAATAAAAATGTATTTTCCCCTCAAAAAACGACCCGGGAAGAAAATCTCAAGTAACCATATTTAGCTACTCCGTGGAGGTTTCCCCCGTTGGGAGATTAGATCGACCTGCCCTTGATTTTAGGGTGAGTTCAATGTGAACGTGATGGTGAGAGGCTGAAGAAGGAGTTTTGTGCGTTTACAACAACCTTTTTTTGATGTGGAACACCTTGCATTCCAATTATTGGGGACCGACCAAATCGGCGGTCATGGCACAATTTACATCCGGAGGGAAATCCTCATGCCAGACTTGCTGGTACCCAGGAGCACCTTTGTTTTAGAACTGTATAATAATAAATGAAAGAGAATATGTGAAAATCAAAAATAAAAAGGATATGCATACAAGATGGGCCAGCCCGACCATCTACAGGGATGCGTGGTCCAGCACGCAGGTGAGGTTCGCTTGGGACAGCCCAACGCTGAGACGCGCCGGGCGCAACTGACGGGTGGTGGGAGTTTAGTCCCACCTCGCCAAGCAAGACGCGCACGCACCTACTTATATACGCGGCTGAGAGACCATTTGCATGAGCCTCTCTCACTGAAACAGCATGTTCGCTATCCAGTTCCGTGTATGCCCTGTTGGGTCCTACTAGCAGGAGAAATCAATATTCCACGGGCCTGCATCGTGGGCCATATGGTTGGGTTTCTAGTCGTATGCAGGCTGTGGTTCTGAAATCTCCTGTTAGAGGTGGGCTTTTTCTTTTGTTTATGGTCACATGTTTATGATTGGACCATCTCCAAATCACCAATTTTTTTACATTGTCACATAGATCTAGTAAACATGATTATCAAAGAAAATTCAACAATAATGAAGTTTACACTGTCCCCTTAAGGTAAAGTCAGAGGTATGTACCTGAGTTTCACTGAGCCACTATAAATTATATAAAGTTCTAAAAAATGGAAAAATTTCATATTCTGTCTATTTCAATGCAAGCAGGACATTTGGATGTGGTCAAAAAAACCACCTTGTTAGAAAAACTCGCTTAAGTGAGACCAAACAGTCTGTCTGTAATGAAGTGATTTTTTGACCATCTCCAAAATAACCCCAAATTTGTCGTACACAGTGCCATAAATGTAACAAATAGGATATCCAAAAATAAAACTCAAAATTTTTAAGTTTACAGTGTCCCTTATGTAAAATTTCGTGATAAGGCAACTGAGTGTGGCGCCCAGATAATTAAGCTATAGTGATCCCCCACTAATGATGCCATGTCACCTCGGTTACTGTTGATAAACTCTTGACATTTCAAAAACAAAACAAATTCAAAATCTAATTAAAAGCATACAATAAAGGTTTTCAAATATTAAAACCAAATTGTTCGGGTTGTGTCAAATAATGCATAAGTAATTATGGTGGAGAAACCAAACTTTTATAAATTGTTTAACTACTCTAAAATAAATAAGACAGTAGCAGAAACAATTAACTAAATGCCTTTTGCAGTTAATAAAATACTAAACTATTTTATTTTGTCACCATACTTTTGTGGCATTGGGGTATTTTGAAACACTGATTTAGGTACTACTTAAATATTTTATAAAACAAAATTATATAATAAATAAAAGAGAAAACTAATAGAAAGAAAATAAATAAAAGGAAAAGACAAAACAAATAAAAAGGCAGGCAGAGAAATAAAAACACACTGGAGCCCCCCCTCTCTCTCTCTGGGCCGAATGGCCCAACTGGCCATCCAAGCCACCGGGAGGCCCAGCCCACCAATGGGCTTTTCTCCTACCACTTGAACAGAACAGGGAGGCCATGGCGCTGGCAGTGCTCGCACGCCGTCCACGCCGTGGATGTTGCACTGTCGCCCATCCCGTGGCTCCTTGGGTGGATAAGGCCGCACCTCGACACCCCCAACGGAACCCTAGCTCTAGTTTTTCCCCTCTTCGACCTCTCCCTCTCTATTCCGCTTGATCCAGAGCCCGACCACGCGCGTCCATGGCTGCGCCGCCCCCGTAGCTGTGGCCACGGGCCACCATCCGCTGCTCCACCGAGTCCAGGAGGTTCGCCGTCGACTGCTACATCGTCTTCGCGCATCAGATCAAGTCAAGCTTCACCGCATCACCGAGATCGACTCCTTCAACCTTCGACCATCGTCATCCACTACGTCGATTTGCCGCCGTCGCTGCAACATCGTCTTCACCGGGACCTCCCCGAGCTTCCCTGTGAGCTCACCCCTCTTTCCTGCCTTTCTTAGAGTCCGTCCGCGTTTTCTAGCACCACCACTGCTAGCACCGTCCTACGCTCGTCGCCGTCGCATCCGTAGGACCGCTCCCGCGACCCTACTCATCCCATCGCGCGCCTATGACCGCCTTTGACCGCCTCGCACGTCTCCACTCGCCGCCATGCGCCGCACGCTGCCGTACGCCTGCTCGTGTCCGTCGGAGCCGCGCTCACCGGTGCCCTGGCCACCGCCTGCTGCTTCTGCTCTGCTCCGTCACACGCGCGCACCAGGCTATGGCCGTTCGCCCGGTGCCCCGCGCCGTTCGGCCTCCTCCCGCTGCTACTTTTTGCCGCGCCTTTGCCTCTGCTTTTGCTATTGCTGCTGCCGCACCTCGCTCGCCCGACCGGCTTCCACCGCGCCGTGGCCATGACCCTCGCTGGCGCTCACTGTCACCCCTGTTCGGGTGCGCGCGCGCCCGCACCCTAAAGCGCCCCGCCCCTGCCAGCGCTCCTCCGCCTGCGCCCGCGCAGGCCCCCGCTAGCTGCTGCCTCGGCCAAGCAGCCCCATGGCCGCAGCCGCTGCGCATCGTGCGGCCGTGCGTGTGTGCCAGCCAGCCGACTGTTGCCTCCGCTAGATGGCCCGGCCCCTGCGTAGATTAGGCACTAATTCTATTGAGCACTAACCTCCTGTTTAGACTAATTTTGGTTTCAGTTAGTAGTGCTTACCCAATGACATGTGGGACACAATGCTAAATAAATCAATTTTGTTAAATTAAATAATGACCAGTTAATGACATCATGGACCCACAACCCAGTTTGACCAGTCAACTTTGACCCAGTCAACCTTGACTATACTGTTGACTTTGAACGGGCCCCACCTGTCATTTGACTATGGCTGGCACTGCACTAGGTGACATAAGTATTTCACTATTTTTAATTCGAATTAATATATTCTAGAAAATCAGTTAAAACTTTGATAAATAATAGAAAATAAACCGTAGCTCGGATGAAAATACTATGTACATGAAAGTTGCTTAGAACGACGAGACAAACCCGGATACGCAGCCCGTTCGTCCGCCATGCATACCTAACCTATCGAACTCGCAACTTTCCCCCTCCGGCTCCTCTGCCCGAAAACACGAAAACACCGGGGATACTTTCCCAGATGTTTTCCCCCTTCACCGATACCACCTCGTACCGCGTTAGGGCACACCTAGCATCATGCTTTGTCATGTCATGCATCGTCATGCATTTGTTTGCATTATATTTATTGTTTCTTCCCCCTCTTCTCTCCCTAGACACCGAGACCGACGCCGCTGCTACCCAGTACGACTACGGTGTTGATGACCCATCCTTCTTTCCAGAGCAACCAGGCGAGCCCCCCCCCTTGATCACCAGATATCGCCTACTCTTCTCTATATTGCTTGCATTAGAGTAGTGTAGCATGTTACTGCTTTCCGTTAAACCTATCCTGATGCATAGCCTGTCCTTTCTACTACTGTTGTTACCTGTACCTGCAATCCTAATGCTTAGTATAGGATGCTAGTTTATCATCAGTGGCCCTACATTCATGTCCGTCTGCCATGCTATACTCTCGGGCCGTGATCACTCGGGAGTTGATCATGGGTATATACCTATACTTTATACATGATACATGTGATGACTAAAGTCGGGTTGGCTCGAGGAGTACCCACGAGTGATTCACGGATTGGGGGCTGAAAGGACCTTTGTCCCGACGGCCCGCTGGGTGGATCTTTGTGGCGGAGCGACATGGCAGGTTGAGACCACCTAGGAGAGAGGTAGGCCTGGCCCTGGTTGGCGTTCGTGGTGTCTTCAAGATAACACATTTAACGAGATCTTGGTATTTGATCTGAGTCTGGCTACTGGCCAATACGCACTAACCATCTACGCGGGGACAGTTATGGGCACTCGACGTCGTGGTATCAGCCGAAGCCTTCGTGACGTCAGCGACTGAGCGGCGCGCGCCGGGTTGGACCGCGTAACGCAACTTCCTTTGAAATGGAGGTTGCTAGGTCTGCTCACCGGCCGCGTTCGCAACATGCAGGTGTGCAAAGGGAGATGGGCCCAAACCCCTGTGCCATAGGATTTAGACCGGTGTGCTGACCTCTCTGTTGTGCCTAGGTAGGGCTGTGATGTGTTGATCTTCCGAGGCCAGGCATGACCCAGGAAAGTGTGTCCAGCCAAATGGGATCGAGCGTGTTGGGTTATGTGGTGCACCCCTGCAGGGAAGTTGATCTATTCGAATAGCCATGTCCCTCGGTAAAAGGACGACCCGGAGTTGTACCTTGACCTTATGACAACTAGAACCAGATACTTAATAAAACACACCCTTCGAAGTGCCAGATAAGACCGGTGATCGCTCTCTCACAGGGCGACGAGGGGAGGATCATCAGTTAGGTTTATGCTATGCGATGCTACTTGGAGGACTTCAGTCTACCCTCTTCTACATGCTGCAAGACGGAGGCTGCCAGAAGCATAGACTTCGACATGATTAGTTATCCCCTCTTATTCTGGCATTCTGTAGTTCAATCCACTGATATGGCCCTTTACACATATACCCATGCATATGTAGTATAGATCCTTGCTTGCGAGTACTTTGGATGAGTACTCACGGTTGCTTTTCTCCCTCTTTTCCCCCTTTCCTTTCTACCTGGTTGTCGCAACCAGATGTTTGAGCCCAGGATCCAGACGCCACCGTTGACGACGGCTACTACTACACTGGAGGTGCCTACTACTACGTGCAGTCCGCTGACGACGACCAGGAGTAGTCTAGGAGGATCCCAGGCAGGAGGCCTGTGCCTCTTTCGATCTGTATCCCAGTTTGTGCTAGCCTTCTTAAGGCAAACGTGTTTAACTTATGTCTACACTCAGATATTGTTGCTTCCTCTGACTCGTCTATGATCGAGCTCTTGTATTCGAGCCCTCGAGGCCCCTAGCTTGTAATATGATGCTTGTATGACTTATTTTATTTGTAGAGTTGTGTTGTGATATCTTCCCGTGCGTCCCTGATCTTGATCATACACATTTGCGTGAATTACTAGTGTATGGTCAAATCGAGGGCGTGACAAGTTGGTATCAGAGCCGACTGCCTGTAGGAATCCCCCTTTCCAACTCCTTGGCCGAAGTTGAGTCTAGTCATTAAAAAAAGCTTTTACTAACATGGATGTGTGTCTTACGGACCCACGTCGCCATTGGGTGGTATTAGGATCTTTTATTCCTCGATCTATACTCTGGGACTCTGATTTCTCTTCTATTCGGGTTAAATGATTTTACTAAATCTGACTCTAGGTTCTCTTAACTACCTCCTCCCGGAGAGCTCCTTATTACATTGATCGCCTGCTGCACCAGAAGGTTTCGAAGATGCTATTCGTTGTTTTCCCGAGACGCTTGTGCCGACTGCTTTTGCAAATTCCCTACCACTATTATCTGTATGGATAACTGAACACACTTGCCTACATTCAATCCCATTGATCTTGTTATTACAAGATGCCCCGAACTGCTCTCCGTTGTTCCGAGAATCCTTTGAGCTTACTGCCCTGTAGTTCTTGTCACATGAATACCCCTACGGATAATTCTCGCATTTATGGAGAATCCGCTCATCCCCCACTTGTTCATGTGTTTCACAATGGCCTTCGAAATACTATATGATCCTCCAAAAATCCTTAGTAGCTTATTGCTCTGCAATACTTGTCTGCTTGCATTATGGATGCTTTCCATATGTCCGGCAATATTCGTTAGTATCCTTAGGTACCGTCATTTTGATCCTATTGATTCAACATGAGTGCGAATGCACGCAATCATCAGTTGATCCTTTTAAACTATCTTTCCGGCTCAGACGTCATTTTGAACATGAGCTGGTTCTCAACCAATCCAATTGATGTCGATTGTACCCCTAAGGGTATTCAACTTATCCATCCCTAATCAGAGCGTTTGCTTCTGATCCCTTGATTTGGAAATCATAAATTCCTTTGCATCTAAACTTTGAATTAGTCAGTTGTTTCTATAATCCAGTGCCTTTGCATTGTTTTTTTCCTTCCTTTGATTTTGCCGGTACTCGCATAAACACTGTTATGGATCGTCAGATACTTTGTTGGATTTTATCTGACAGCGTCCTTCATATTCAATAATCTTCTAAGCCGTCCTCGGATACATAAAGCCTTTGGTAAATTGTATCCTCTGTTTTCTCAACCATGCTCTGTTTTCGAGCTGGTGGTAATTACAATTGAAGCTTGTGGTATATGTTTCCACGATACCCCGACGGGTTGAACCTATGCCTTCCTTAATATGTGTGAACTCAAAAGTTTTCACGAGTCATACTCTTCTGGTATTTTGCCAAATAAAATTTCAACACTACAACTTCTTCGAAAGTGAGAAGTGGATGAAAGGTTATACATTGGAGAAGTGGGAGTCGACCTTGAACCCTGTGTTCATGCCCATGGACACGATGTATACCTTATCATGGAAGCTTCTCTTAAAAATAATTATGCCCTTGTTATAAGTTCATCTTGTATCCGTGGTTCAATCATTTATGATCGAGGTTTCCTACCATGTTCTCCTTTGAATACCATTTCTCGTGCAAGTTTAAGCACTTGTCTTCTGTAGAGTAATACCCCAGTCCAACCTCTACTTTGATTTGTCATCGAGTAGTACCCCCCTGGTATCTCAAGATTATCACAGAACTGCATAACTTCTTATGAGTTCTTCATCAAGTGCTACATTCTCATTGATTCCAATTTTTCACAAGCTCTGAGTTATTAAACACTCAAAGACACCGATAACCGACTCGAGTCCGCATCGCGATTAAGCAACTCTTGGTAACCTTCATTACTTACGAGTTTGAACTCAATCACGTCATTCCTAGCCTGCTTGGCTATATCATTGTCATGCCGATTTTAACTATGGTACCTGGTCCTTAATCCCGAAGCACAACTTTCGACGATGAGCTAAGATTACATCGATCTTTCTCGTCATATCATTTCACCTTGAACAACAAGCTTGATTTCAAGTTTGTGTTGTACCCATGGTTCCAATAACCTTTTGCTTCATAATTCCTTTGACTTGATGTCAACGCCGATAGATTACATCTTCATGAAGTCTCTCGACAAATGTGTCGTGATCAGCACAAACATTTTGAGCTCTTCCAGGATATCAATCAAATTCAGGATGTGTAACACCATCCTTGCCCCCGATGATTTGTATTAACATCGACAACATTCCCGCATTCCCTCCGACACAAAACTTGTTCGTGTTTCGTGTAGTTTCCTTTGTATCCAAATTATATTATGATTCTATCTTGGAGTATTACCATCTGTTACGTCAAGAATGTTAAGAGAATTACCTCCACTATTAATTCCTGATATAGTAGTACTTCTCACCATCACCATTCTTTCTTGGTCCCCGTGTTGGTTCTAACCGGGATACCAACAGGTGAATGGTGCTGTTTGGATTCTACCCTTCTAGCAACCCTATTGCTTTGAAGTTAATAGTCGAACGTCCATTCTTAGACTATTGATCACTGAATCACCATTCTAACATTTGATCATGCTACCTAAGGGCATATTTTGGGCACACTTTTCAACTAATGTTTAATTGTGTATGTTTTTCCTTGAGCATACATCATTATATCACTTGATCTGACAAATGTTATCTCCTTGTTCACATAAGTGTGGAAATCCATCTATTGAAAATCTCAATGAATTGTCGCGAAGTCAATCAGCCACCTCCTCAGCTCTCCTAGATTTAATGATGAACTCTTGTTTCAGGACTCGCTTCCATAGTTCAATTCCTGAGAATCTTACAATGTCATCTCGACAATTTGTGTTGCACCTTTCTTCTCAGGCACCCTGAGTCTGAGTGATCCTGGCACCAATCAGAATTGAATCTCGGTCAGATATGATGGTTGGGACATTTTCCAAAAGCCGTAACATTGGACTTTGCATAGCCTAGTAAGGTGATGGCATGCCTAGCGCACCAGGCCGGAGGACCCATTGTTATAGTTTTCCTTTTCAGCAAGGTTATCCATTCTTTCATGAGGAAATTGTAAGACTTATTCTATAAGTTGTTCCTGATGGATCCTTTGTGTATCCAAAATCTGACCTTTGCTTGAAAACCATGTCAATGATATCTCGAAGCATGTCTGTGGTACTCCGATTTTCAATAAGAACATTTGAAGCCCAATGCTAAATGTTTCTTTCTTAATTATCCTAACACCGTTGTATGGGTAATGCCATGAAAATTCTCTCCCATTACCTAAATGGTTTTCTACGTTATATCCTATCATGGATATCATGCTATGTTTGTCCTTGGGAAGGATATACCCCTGAATTATGTGTTTAAACACAATTTTCTTTCCATTGTTTTGATTAAATCTGATAAACACTTTTCCCTTTCCATTGGTTTGTTTAAACCCTTTCTATGATCTATATGATAGAAGCAGTAATAATTCCCTGCTTGTGCAAACACCTCGGTGTACAACTCTGTCAGTAAGACCCTGTTACTATTGTTGATGACATTCCGGTAACCACCGATGGACGAGAACTTTGCCTATTGGTCCGCCTCGTTTCAACGAGCAGGAAAATGGTTCTCTTCGTCCGTCGCCCTTGGTACCGACGTTGTTACTGACATATAAATGATAGGCTAACCTCTGACATGCCTTGCTTACATGATCGTGCAAGACGCCATCGCCCTTCCTATTTTTAAACCACATGGTGGGCCCATAACCCACAGTTCCACATGATCGAAAACTGACTCTCCTGTACACCCCTGTTGCTAAAGTTATTTCTCGCGTTTGGCTTCGTATGTAATTCGCGAGCTAACTTCCTAGTGATCCATTCCGGTATCAGATGCAATACTTATTCTCGTTGCTCTGGACACCTTTCACACTTTGTTTCAGGCATCGAACAGTTGCCTGCTCGCTCAAAACATCCCATGAAACCTCATTACTTTGCTCTCGATATTTTCTTAAGTTTCAATTCGAGAGTTACTTTCTGCCACATTCCCTGGGTTATCTGCCAGATAGTCAACCTTGTAAGGTCCGTTCTTCCGAAGTTACCCCTTGTCCTTTTGTAAGTACGATGAAATTTCCGAAGAAAGGATGATGACTTCATCATGATGACCTGAAGCAATGGAATAAAGACATCAATGTAATGGATCGATCTCTTCGAGAAGAGCAACCAAGACTAAGAAGATTCGTTAGAATTTCGTAACCAAATCCCTTCCCCCTTACTCCCGCTCCTAAATCTTGGGACGAGTTTTCTTGTAGTGGAGGAGAATTGTGACGCCCGGATAATTAAGCTACAGTGATCCCCCACTAATGATGCCACATCACCTCGGTTACTGTTGATAAACTCTCGACAGTTCAAAAACGAAACAAATTCAAAATCTAATTAAGAGCATACAATAAAGGTTTTCAAATATTAAAACCAAATTGTTTGGGTTGTGTCAAATAATGCATAAGTAATTATGGTGGAGAAACCAAACTTTTATAAACTGTTTAACTACCCTAAAATAAATAAGACAGTAGCAGAAACAATTAATTAAATGCCTTTTACAGTTAATAAAATACTAAACTGTTTTATTTTGTCACCATACTTTTGTGGCATTGGGGTATTTTGAAACACTAATTTAAGTACTACTTAAATATTTTATAAAACAAAATTATATAATAAATAAAATAGAAAACTAATAGAAAGAAGATAAATAAAAGGAAAATACAAAACAAATAAAAAGGCAGGCGAGAAATAAAAACACACTGGAGCCCCCCCTCTCTCTCTCGGACGAATGGC
This sequence comes from Triticum aestivum, assembly GCF_018294505.1. Taxonomy (NCBI): domain Eukaryota; kingdom Viridiplantae; phylum Streptophyta; class Magnoliopsida; order Poales; family Poaceae; genus Triticum; species Triticum aestivum. The sequence continues at coordinate 95,933,534 of NC_057812.1, read as the reverse complement.
CCAACTGGCCATCCAAGCCACCGGGAGGCCCAGCCCACCAATGGGCTTTTCTCCTACCACTTGAACAGAACAGGGAGGCCATGGTGCTGGCAGTGCTCGCACGCCGTCCACGCCATGGATGTTGCGCTGTCGCCCATCCCGTGGCTCCTTGGGTGGATAAGGCCGCACCTCGACACGCCCAACGGAACCCTAGCTCTAGTTTTTCCCCTCTTTGACCTCTCCCTCTCTATTCCGCTCGATCCCGAGCCCGACCACGCGCGTCCATGGCTGCGCCGCCCCCGTAGCTGTGGCCACGGGCCACCATCCGCTGCTCCACCGAGTCTAGGAGGTTCACCATCGACTGCTACATCGTCTTCGTGCATCAGATCAAGTCAAGCTTCACCGCATCACCGGGATCGACTCCTTCAACCTTCGACCATCGTCATCCACTACGTCGATTCGCCGCCGTCGCTGCAACATCATCTTCACCGAGACCTCCCCGAGCTTCCCTGTGAGCTCACGCCTCTTCCCTGCCTTTCCTATAGTCCGTCCGCGTTTTCTAGCACCAGCGCCACTAGCACCGTCCTACGCTCGTCGCCGTCGCATCCGTAGGACCTCTCCCGCGCCCCTACTCATCCCATCGCGAGCCTATGACCGCCTTTCACCGCCTCACGCATCTCCACTCGCCGCCATGCGCCGCATGCTGCCGTACGCCTGCTCGTGCCCGCCGGAGCCGCGCTCACCGGTGCCCCGGCCACTGCCTGCTGCTTCTGCTCTGCTCCGTCACCCGCGCGCGCCAGGTTGTGGCCGTTCGCCCGACGCCCCGCGCCGTTCGGCCTCCTCCCGCTGCTGCTTTTTGCCGTGCCGTTGCCTCTGCTATTGTTGTTGCTGCTGCCGCACCTCGCTCGCTCGACCGTCTTCCACCGCGCTGTGGCCACGACCCACACCGGCGCTCACTGTCGCCCCTGTTCGGGTGCGCGGGCGCCCGCACCCTAAAGCGCCCCGCCCCTGCCTGCGCTCCTCTGCCCGCGCCCGTGCAGGCCCGCGCTAGCTGCTGCCTCGGCCAAGCAGCCCCATGGCCGCAGCCGTTGTACATCGTGCGGCCGTGCGTGTGTCCCAGCCAGCCGGGTGTTGCCTCCGCTAGATGGCCCAGCCCCTGCGTAGATTAGGCACTAATTCCATTGAGCACTAACTTCCTGTTTAGACTAACTTTGGTTTTAGTTAGTAGTGCTTACCCAATGACATGTGGGACACAATGCTAAATAAATCAATTTTGTTAAATTAAATAATTACCAGTCAAGGACATCATGGACCCACAACCCAGTTTGACCAGTCAACTTTGACTGAGTCAACCTTGACTATACTTTTGACTTTGACCGGGCCCCACCTGTCATTTGACTATGGCTGGCACTGCACTAGGTGACATAAGTATTTCACTATTTTTAATTCGAATTAATATATTCTAGAAAATCAATTAAAACTTTGATAAATAATAGAAAATAAACCGTAGCTCGGATGAAAATACTATGTACATGAAAGTTGCTTAGAACGACGAGACAAACCCGGATACGCAACCCGTTCGTCCGCCATGCATACCTAACCTATCGAACTCGCAACTTTCCCCCTCCGGCTCCTCTTCCCGAAAACACGAAAACACCGGGGATACTTTCCCAGATGTTTTCCCCCTTCACCGATACCACCTCGTACCGCGTTAGGGCACACCTAGCATCACGCTTTGTCATGTCATGCATCGTCATGCATTTGTTTGCATAATATTTATTGTTTCTTCCCCCTCTTCTCTTGCTAGACACCGAGACCGACGCCGCTTCTACCCAGTACGACTACGGTGTTGATGACCCATCCTTCTTGCCAGAGCAACCAGGCAAGCCCCCCCCCTTGATCACCAGATATCGCCTACTCTTCTCTATACTGCTTGCATTAGACTAGTGTAGCATGTTACTACTTTCCGTTAAACCTATCCTGATGCATAGCCTGTCCTTGCTACTACTGTTGTTACCTTTACCTGCAATCCTAATGCTTAGTATAGGATGCCAGTTTATCATCAGTGGCCCTACATTCATGTCCATCTGCCATGCTATACTATCGGGCCGTGATCACTCGGGAGTTGATCACGGGTATATACCTATAATTTATACATGATACATGTGATGACTAAAGTCGGGTTGGCTCAAGGAGTACCCACGAGTGATTCACGGATTGGGGGCTGAAAGGACCTTTGTCCCGACGGCCCTCTAGGTGGATCTTTGCGGCAGAGCGACATGGCAGGTTGAGACCACCTAGGAGAGAGGTGGGCCTGGCCCTGGTCGGCGTGCGCGGTGTCTTCAAGATAACACATTTAACGAGATCTTGGTATTTGATCTGAGTCTGGCTACTGGCCTATACGCACTAACCATCTACGCGGGGACAATTATGGGCACTCGACGTCGTGGTATCAGCCGAAGCCTTCGTGACGTCAGTGACTAAGCGGCGCGCGCCAGGTTGGACCGCGTAACGCAACTTCCTTTGAAATGGAGGTTTCTAGGTCTACTCTCCGGCCGCGTTCGCAACGTGCAGGTGTGCAAAGGGCGATGGGCCCAGACTCCTGCGCCATAGGATTTAGACCGGTGTGCTGACCTCTCTGTTGTGCCTAGGTAGGGCTGCGACGTGATCTTCCGAGGTCGGGCATGACCCAGGAAAGTGTGTCCGGCCAAATGGGATCGAGCGTGTTGGGTTATGTGGTGCACCCCTGTAGGGAAGTTGCTCTATTCGAATAGCCGTGTCCCTCGGTAAAAGGATGACCCGGAGTTGTACCTTGACCTTATGACAACTAGAACCGGATACTTAATAAAACACACCCTTCCAAGTGCCAGATACAACCAGTGATCGCTCCCTCACAGGGCGACGAGGGGAGGATCATCGGTTAGGTTTATGCTATGCGATGCTACTTGGAGGACTTTAGTCTACCCTCTTCTACATGCTGCAAGATGGAGGCTGCCAGAAGCGTAGACTTGGACAGGATTAGTTATCCCCCTCTTATTCTAGCATTCTGCAGTTCAGTCCACTGATATGGCCCTTTACACATATACCCATGCATATGTAGTATAGATCCTTGCTTGCGAGTACTTTGGATGAGTACTCACAGTTGCTTTTCTCCCTCTTTTCCCCCTTTCCTTTCTACCTGGTTGTTGCAACCAGATGTTTGAGCCCAGGATCCAGACGCCACCGTTGATGACGGCTACTACTACACTGGAGGTGCCTACTACTACGTGCAGCCCGCTGACGACGACCAGGAGTAGTCTAGGATGATCCCAGGCAGGAGGCCTGTGCCTCTTTCGACCTGTATTCCAGGTTGTGCTAGCCTTCTTAAGGAAAATTGTTTAACTTATGTCTGTACTCAGATATTGTTGCTACCGCTGACTCGTCTATGATCGAGCTCTTGTATTCGAGCCCTCGAGGCCCCTAGATTGTAATATGATGCTTGTATGACTTATTTTATTTGTAGAGTTGTGTTGTCATATCTTCTCGTGAGTCCCTGATCTTGATCGTACACATTTGCATGAATGACTAGTGTATGGTCAAATCGGGGGCGTCACACTGAGCTAGCTCATGACCATAGCCATGGCATACATTGTTCAAATGGCCTCAAACAGTTCCCCTTTAGCCAAGTTGACCCACACCATCCATCCAGCCTTGACCCCACCTCCGTTCGTTAGTTATCCAAGAGGTCCCTCCCTTCGTATGTGAAGCATGTCAAAGTGACACACGGCAACCTGTCTTGCACACCGAGATTGGGCATCATGCACTAGTGCCAGCAAACATGTCCAGCTGAGCATCTTTGCCCATCGTGGACACTACTGCATGGTCTAGATCGAGGTGGCTAGCGGTGCTTGTTGTCCGCCTAGTTGGCTAAGCGTGCATGATATGGGTCAACCTGAATTGTATTGCATCACATCCAGATTCCCCTGTCCGGTACCGGATGCCGAAGGCCCGTAGCAGCACGTGCATGGTACAAGAATCTGCACGGTCGCTGGCGGAGCTTGGATAAGGCAAATTTGACCTAACCGCCATGGGGTAGGTGCATGCTTAAATTCAATATTTAGGAATTGCTAACCAAATAAAAACGACATTTCAATTGTTTGTACAGGTGACACGTTCACATGCAATATGGCAACTAGTGCACTTTTGGAGGGGAAAAACAGGTGCACTCGTTCCACCGTGCCTCCCCCGAGTTTTCTTCCATGTATTTCGCCACAATATTGGAGGAAAAAGGAAGAATGTGATTTTGCCTGAAAAAATGACTTGGGGAGAATTTCTTAACTAACCATATTTAGCTACTAGGTGGAGGTTGCCCCCCATGGGGAGATTTGATCTACCTCTCCTTGATTTTAGGGTGAGTTCAACGTGAACGTGATGGTGAGAGGCTCAATGAGGAGCTTTGTGCATTTAGAACACCTTTGTTTTAGGAAAAAATAAGCACCTTATAATGTGGAATTTTAAAATCCTTATTAAAACATGCTAAAAATCCTTATTTAAAAAAACTTGTTTGTCTTGCCAGATAAAACAAACATAAATTATGGGGATAGTTTATTGCGTGGCCTTTCTCGCCCCCTCCCTCCCATATTCGGGACATTTACCGCATTTCTAGGGTTGTAACCTCGAAAGTTCAATTTCTACGGCGGCCACATGAAATCATAGCAAGGATTGGGATGAAAGCTCCATGTTAAGCTCTTTGATCCATATATGCGCCATATGGTACCAAAGGGAGGGGTGGCCTCGACACCGTTCCCTAGGCTATAATGCTCGCCAGCTGCCAATATAATCCATGCAAATTTGCGAGGGGCTGAAAATTCACGAGACCTGGCGCAAGTGTAATCATACAACCCCTAGAGGGTGTGGTAAAACATCAAGAGCGGCATGCGTAGGCCCTCACATAGGCTGTGGGCAACCGCCATATCCCATGCTGGATCAAGCCACGGAGTGGGAATGCATCCGTCCTGTGAAGGGAGTGCGGGGCCCGTTCCTTCATTTGCCTCAAAGCTTGCTGCCGCGTGATGTTAGACCTAGTAACCAAGGACCGTCCCGTGCACCGCGCTCAGCTGGAACCACAACATGCATGCACACATGGCCACATATGAGTCTACGCGGTGGGGATGCATGGTTCGGGGGCTGGCACAAGTGTCGCGGGTCATGTGTCTAGGTGCTACTCCACTTGTGTCTAAACAGCGGGGGTGCATGGTTTGGATCTATCTACCGAGAGGTAACGCGTCCAGTTTGTGCCTAGGTTGTGCATCACGGGGCCTGGCATGGTCTCATCATATGAGCCATGAAGGGTATGGTCAAACACCGAGAGGGGCATGCATAAACCCTCACGCGGGCTAAGTATAAATGAGGCCATATCGCATGTTGGATCTAGCCAATGGGAAGGAACAAGTCCGGCATGCGGACAGTGTGCGGGGCTCGTTCCTTCACTTTCCTCAAAATTTGGTGCCGCTTGATGTGGGCCCTAACCACAAAGGCCCGTCCGGTGCATCACACTCACCTAGACCCACACCGTGCAAGCACACTTGGCCACGTAGACACACACCGATAACCTTGACAATAGTTAGGGTTTAATAATTATCCATTCACTTTACCTAATCGGTACAACATAGCTAGCGATGAACAAAAAAGCTAGATGCCATGTGAAATTAAATGTGCCTAGTATTTTTTTTCCAGAAGTTCTCCCTTCTACTCCCTCCAGAAGTTCTCCCTTCTACTCCCTAATCGGTAAGACGCTTTTTTACACTAATGTAAGATGCTTTTTTACACTAGCGTAGTGTAAAAAAGCGTCTTACATTATGGGACAAAGGGAGTAGTATTTAGTAGTACTTCGTAAAACAAAAAATGTCCCTCCTATTTTGGTGTTCTTTTTTTGAACACCCTATTTTGGTGTTCGGTTTACGTTGTCACATTTGTGCACTGACATTGTGCACTTTTTCTTTTGCTTAGTTGGTTGATTGGTTGGTTCGGGCAAATCTCTTGGTGTGCACGATACCGTATACGTGCATGTTTCTACCTAAATTTCAAAAGTGGCGAATTGTGCGCGGCCTTGACCTCTCTCTCCCAAACAAATTGAATTTTCACTCCCCAAATCTCGCTCCCACCTCCAGCGTTCGATCGCCTCTGCCTATCCACCCATGTCTTCGTCGCTGCCCATTACTCGCCGCCTCCAAAAAACCCACATTCTTGCCGGCGAGGATGATCCTACCTGCCAGGGGAGGGGGCGTGGTTGGTGCGCTCCTTGCGGCGGATGTGGACCCCATGAAGGAACTGGTCGACAAGGACGTCGTCGCCACAGATTCGCAGTCGCAGCTGGTCCAACACAGCACCAACGACGACGAATCGGTTAGTGTCTGCAGAGATTAACCCTAGAATTTGCCTTCTCTAAGTTAACCCTAGAAATTGCTCTCTTGTTATTCCTCGCTATTAGTATAGACAATCATACTGTTCGCTTTTTTTATTAATCGTACGCTTATCAGTCCCAGGGTTTGCAAATTTAGATTAATCGATCATTTGTATTCCATTTTATGCATGTCTTTCATATAACCAAAGTTTTAGAAAACCAATACAAAGAAAAAACAATCCATTTATGCCTGCCTTTGATATAATGTAGAATTCCCTGGCATGAGATTTTTTTTCTTCTAATACCAGATTGTAGATTTACAAGAATGGGAGAACTACCTACAACTGAGGGAAGCTTTCAGAAATAAAATCTTCAAGTGGCTCATGGCTGCAAAGATTGTGTACTGGCATAACGGTCGCTATAAATGCCCGTTCTGCAGGAAAGAGAACCAGCATTCCAAAACCACAACAATTGCAGCTTACAGAAAGAGGTGGCATCTTAAGGCAAAACCTGCTGAGTTGGCCAACAAATTGGGGAGGGTGAAGACCTAAAAGCATATGGTCATGTATATTTTTTGTGTTCTATCGACACCAAATGTAAAAAGAATATGGGCCCACATGAACAAGTATCAATCTATATCTCCTTCGACGGTCAGTGCCACATTGTCCAACATGAACAAGTGTTGATCTCATTGGACTTACATCCTGGCCTTTCGGGTAGGACGGGAAGGGTCCGTCTCGAAGCATGTTTTTGTCGACATCCTTGAAGTGGACCAACAACCTTGTACCCACATGACAAGCATCCTTGCCAAGTTTTGTAGCTTTGCTTTTTGACGTTGTAAGGATTTTCTAGGGCTTTCATGTCGATAAATCATATAATACTTACGTTGTTTTTCTGCGCTCGAGGGTGGGTTGCCATGCATGCGCGTCGTTGGGCTATGTAAAGAAGCCCACCCGTTGGACCGAGCGATGTTCGCCGCCGTTGCATGTGCCTGAGCGAGCCTATGTTGCATGCGGTTGCATGCATGCGCCTGCTTCCGCCTTTGTTGCTTGCGTGCACATACGCGAAGGAGCACGCGCCGCAGAGTCGTCCCCGCTTGACCCAACCGACGGCACATAGGGCAGCACTTAAACTTCGCATTTAGATTCACACTACAGTTTCCCACGCGTGTACACTCCAGATGCCGCGGTGGGTGGAAAACTTTTTCACATTTGACACCATTACTGCCACAGTGGCTATTTAAGCCACATATCATGTTCCTCTTCCTATCACACCCTTCATCCATCTCCCATACTCTCCCACCTACATTTTGCGTCTGCCCTTCTTCTTCTTCTTCGTCACCACAAACAGCCGCAAGAACCAGCCCGCCGTAGCCATGTAGTACACCGGGCCAACCTACCGCTTCCCCCCACCGTGCCAGAGATGCTCTACCCCACCGGGGTGTACGTCGAGAGCATCCTTTGTGTGTGGGTGATGTCAAGGTGGAGGGGCGCACGGGGGTTCACTGACTTCTTCCTTGGGGCCGGCTACGGGCACCTCCCCCGGGGATCTCCAAGGATGTATCAAGTCGAGGAGGTCATCCACAACGGGGTTGTGGTTGCTATCCTTGCCCACTTCACCAACCCCGTCAACATGTTCTACCTCCTCGGCCGTGTGTTCTGGTGTGGCTGCATGTTCATAGCTTTCACCACCCATAACATCTTCACGGACTACGACAACGTCTTCCCCACCGAGGAGTGCATGCACACTTTGTGCATCATGTTTAAATTCCATTTAAAATTGAAATGGGGAATTGTGAAACCCTCATATATCATTTCTGGAAATAACCCAGATAAAAATTCCTCCAAAAAGGTCCAAGAAAATGTTCATGTTGCTCTCTGAAAATGTTAGTCAGAGGTAAAAAAATCAAACCAATATTTTTAGGAACTCATAAATATTTATTTTGGCCATTTGGAATTAATGCAATAATTAATTGCTTGGATATATGTGATATATATATTATATGTCCAAAATTTATGCCAGTTGTTGAGGAGCTCTTGAATAATACCACTAGCCCCTGCAAAAATTGGCATAAGAAAATAAAATGGTTTAGTACTTTTATTAAACCAAACAAATGTCAGAAAATAGAAAAGAAAAACAAAAATGGAAAAACCTACCTGGACCTTACCTACGGCCAGCTCCTGTGCTGGCCCAGCACTGTGTGGCCTGGCCGGCCCAGCTAGCCAGCCCGGCCCATCCCCACCTCCCCTGTCATCTTCCTTCTCTTGCCAGGAGAACGAAGGGCGCATGGTCGCCGCGCGCGCGCACGCGCTGCGCCACCTCCTGCTTCCGCCGACGCGGGAGAGGCTCCTGGAGCCGCCGCGTACTCCCCCGCCCGCCCCCCCTCTCAACTTTCCCCCCGAGTCGATCCCCTTCTCTGCCGCCTCCCCCTTGCTTTTCTCCCACGGCCGAGTGCTGCCGTCGCCGCAGCTCATCGCCGCCGCAGCCACCACCTCCCACTCGCCCTCTCTCCATGTCTGCGAGCTCCGCCACCTCGCCCTGAAGCTCTCCGTCGAGCCACGCACCTCGGGAGGCCCTGGAGCGCCTCCATCGCTGCCGTCTTCATCTCCGGCCGCCGTGGATCCCCATCGCCGCCCCGCCGTCTCCAGTGCATCCCCGAGCTCGCCGTCAAGCCTACTGAGACCGCTTTGAGCTGTTGCTCCTCCTCCCCCTCTCTGTTTGCTCGCTTGCATGCCGTAGTCGCTGCCTCGCCGATGACCGTGACCGTCGCCGCCTGAGCTCGTCGTCGACGCAGCTCCGGTGACGAAATGGTCGCCCCGGCGAGTCCAAACCTCTCCCCGCACCCCGTAGAGCCTCGCTAGTGCATTCGCTCGTCCGCTAGCACGCCGCCGCATTCAGACCACCGACAGCCGAACTCCGGCGGCCGCAAAAGAGATCGCCGCCGTCGGCTCAGGCCACCCCAGCTCCTTCCATTTGCTCCATTAGATGCGCCGCATCGCCAGCTAGCCATAGCAGCAAACCACGAGTAAAATTGTGCCCTGTGGGCGTTTTCCGAGCCGCGCCGCCGTCTCGGGGCTCGCCGGCGTCAAGCCGCCGGTGGGTTTGACCCCGCTGACCGTTGACTGGGTGGGCCCAGTTTGACCTCCCCCTTGTGTCACTGACGAGCGGGCCACCCCCTGACATTTAGTTAGTATTAGTTTAACACTAATTAACCTAGGTTAGTTAGCTAGTTAGTCGCTGACCAGTGGGCCCGGGGCCCACAAATCCTTTAATTAGATTAGTTTAATAACCCCCTGTTAACTAACCGGTCACTGACGTCTGGACCCCACATGTCAGGTTTGACTTCGTCAGCGCTGTTGACTTGCTGACGCAAGCATGACGCTGTGCTGACGCAATATATCATTTTCTGGTATTAAAATAAATCAACCGGTCACTGACATGTGGACCCCACACGTCAGGTTTGACTTGGTCAGCGCTGTTGACTTGCTGACGCAAGCATGACGCTGTGCTGACGCAATATATCATTTTCTGGTATTAAAATAAATCAGGAAATTCCAGAAATTGCTATAAACTTCAAAAAATCGTAGAAATTCAACCGTAGCTCAGATTGAAATAATTTATATATGAAAAATGATCAGAAAAATCCAATCTATCCATCTGTACCATTTTCATGCATGACAAACCAATCTATACATACTGTATAAGTGAAACACTAAAATGGCTTATATAAAGAGCTTATTTTGGTGATGCATTTGAATCTTGGTTCAAATGGACTTCATGCAAATGAATGCTAGATGCATTAACTCAAACAAACATCACATAATCATGCCATGATCATGCATCATATTGCTGCATATGCTTGTGTTTGATTGTCGACATCGTTCCTTCTCGATAGGTCCTGCTCCGGAGACCGATCCAGAGTACCTGTTAGAGGAGCAGTGCCCCCTGTTGATCTACCAGGCAAGCAAACCCCCTTGTTCATTCCGATACAATCCTACTCTCTCGCTCCTGCTCTCATTTATTGCATTAGGACAACAACGATTCAACTGCTACTTTACGCTGCGGTAGTTGAACCCATTCCTCTGCATGACCTGTCATTGCCACTGTAAATAGTTAAAACCCACTAGCATGTGTAGGAGTTGATTGAGCCATGTTGTGTTCTTGCCATGCCATGCCTGCTATTGCTTAGAGTTGTGTCAGGTCTGATTCATCGGGAATGAATTGGAGTGGTACAATATATTCTGGTGCTGAGAGTTAAGCGTGTGAACACGATTTGGTAAAGGTAGCGGTGAGAGGCCATGTAGGAGTACATGGTGGGTTGTCTCGCTGGAACCGTCCTTAAGAACTGAGTTCTGTGTAAGTTGTTCAATGACTAGTTGCTACCACACACTGGGCTCCGGGCGCTCCAAGCTCTCTCGACTTATTAGCCAACTTGATCTTTGTCCAGGAGTTGCAAATAGTTTCTGGTGTTTGTAGGTAGTGTTAGTAGTCTACCAAGTGGCACCCGGCCAGGTGGTCTTGGGACAGACTAGGCACAGTGGCACGGTGTACCAAGTGGCACCCGGATGCTGGGCTTGGGAACCCTGCTCACATCGTTTGGGGCCATGAGTGACCCCCGTGCCGGATCTCCTTGCGGATGGAACTCGAATAGGCGATAAACCTGGACTAGAGTCTTGTGTGTTTAGTCAGGTCGTGGTCGACACCCTCGCCAGGCTTCCGCTTAAAGGATGCCGAGATACATGACGTGTACATGGTGATATGTGGTCAGAGCATGTGTGAAGAAGTACACCCCTACAGGGTTATCATGATCTATTCGAATAGCCGTGTCCTCGGTTATGGACTTCTTGGATGCTTACGTGGTACATAGACAACTTAAAGTGGATACTCTAAAATGCTCAAGACAAGTGTGAGTGCTATGGATGGCCTTCTCGTAAGGAGACGAGGATGAATCCATAGTAGTGTATTGATGTGGTGATTAGTGGACTCGTGTGCGCTGCCTCATCTCAAAGAAGTTTCTCGTTGTCGTAGAACAGGATAGCCACTGAGTCAAAGCTGGCTTGCTGCAACTAAACCCCACATTACCTTCTTGATACAAATGCATGTATGATAGGATCTGATGTATGTCTTGCTGAGTACCTTTGTACTCACGTTTTCTTTATTTATGTTTTGCAGGTGAGACATCTGTCTCACTAGTAGTACCGCTTGGACTTCGAAGAGTAGCTTGTTACCTCAGCTACGATCTCGTACCTTGGGAGGGACTTGTAGATAGTCAGGCTTCTCATCCTTTTTCCTTTTGTAGTTGTCTGTACTCAGACATGTAATGCTTCCGTTGTTTGTATGCTCTGAATGATGGGTCATGTGACCCCTGTTTGTATTTAATGTTGTGTGGCTCTTCTGGGCCTTTATCTATATGAGTTTGCATTATGTTGTGATGCCATGTTGTATAGCACATACTTGCATGTTATGCGTACGTGTGACGTGTATTGCTATGTGTGGGATCCGACAATCTAGTTGTTTATCCTTGGCAGCCTCTCTTATGGGGAAATGAAGTCTAGTGCTTCCTTGAGCCATAGTAGTCCGCTACAGCCCGGTTCACCGGAGTCCTGCTAGCCCAGCACTACTGCTTAGGATGCTTGACTGGCCGGCATGTGTTTCACTTCATTCCTGTGTCTGTCCCTTCAGGGAAATGTCACGTGGTGACATCCGGAGTCCTTCCTAGCCTGCTACAGCCCGGGTTCACGGAGTCCTGTTAGCCCAGTGCTACAACCCGGATTCACAAGCTGCTGACCGACATGCTCGATGTGAATCAGGTATGCCTGTCCCCATAGGTTATTGCCTCTTTGGGTTCACGACTAGCCATGTCGGCCCGGGTTCTCTGTCATATGGATGCTAGCGATACAATCATATACGTGAGCCAAAAGGCGCAAACGGTCCCGGGCCAGGGTAAGTCGACACCCGTGGGGATACCGTGCGTGGGGCCGCAAAGTGATATGAGGTGTTACCGGCTAGATCGATGTGACTTGGAATCGAGGTCCCGACAGCTTTGGTATCAGAGCCTGACTGCCTGTAGGATTTCCAAGCCAACCTGGTCGAAGTTGAGTCTAGAAATTCTTTAGTTATATAAGGGAATTGATTGTGGAGGGGAATGTAAGGCTCTTTTACTCCTTATACCTCATGCCCTTCTGATCTGAGTCATCCTATCATTCCTACGGGGTTAAGGAACTAGGCGTCCTCTTCTGTCTTTCAGGATCACGTGTTACTACTCCGTAGTTTCTAAGGTTTGGTTGATCTAAGTCTTATCCCAGTTCGAGTACCTCCGGTGTAGCCTGTTTAGTAATATCTCAGAACCTTGGGGGATGATGTTAAGTTTGGTGTTACCTCATCTTTTGCAGAATGTCTCATTTTGAGCATTTCACTACCGTTATGCTGCCGGATTTTTCCTAAGAATTTGGGAGATACTAAATTCTTGTTCTACCTTCTACATCCGTATGATGATGCTGAATCCATCTTTGTTTTCCTTGGTTTCGTTCTTCAGGATGTTGCCGGTTAACCGAAGTTCTGTTGCTCGTAGTCAGAACCACGGAGATGGTAGGGATGGGGATCCTCCAGACCAGTCTTCGTTGGTAGAGTTCATGTTAGAGATGGAGAGGAACAAGCGTGAGTCTAACCGCTTGTTAGCACGTATTGAGGAGAACACCTCCCATCAGCACAAAGAGTCAGCGACCATCTATGATTTCATTGGTCTGAAACCACCTACCTTCCATCATTCCCTCGAACCACTCAATGCAGATGACTGGCTTCGTAGTATCACTCACAAGCTGCATTCTGCGAACGTAGCTGAAAGTGACAAGGTCACCTATGCTACATATCACCTGGAAGGTCCTGCTAGTCTTTGGTGGCAGAACTATGAGGCTATGCTTCCAGCTGGCCAGATAACCACCTGGAGAGATTTCACTGAGGCCTTTCGCGAGCATCACATTCCTCAGGCTCTCATTGACCACAAGAGAGAAGAGTTTTGTAGTTTCACCTAGAGTAAGATGGTTTTTGATGCTTACAGTAGAGAGTTTGAGAACCTTGCCCGCTATGCTACAGAAGAAGTGTCCACAGACGCCAAGAAGCAGGCTAGGTTCCGGAAGGGTCTCAACCCCAAGTTGCATCGTGATCTCCACTTGCACCATTGCAATACATTCCAGGCTCTTGTGAATAAGGCCATTAATGCAGAGACAACTCAACTCACTTATGAGGAGTCTCGTAAGCACACCCGTGATTTGGGTTCTTCCTCTAGTTCTAGTTCTCAGAAGCGCCGGATTTGGGTTCCAAACTCCGCTCTTCCACCCGGTTATACACCGAGGCCCTCTTATGTGGCGCCTCACCCAATTCAGTTACATGCTCCATCCAGGCCTACTGGTAGACCGCTTGTCAATGCGGGTCCACGTCCTACTTCAGGGACATGCTTCACATGCGGAGAGCCGGGACACTATGCACGTGACTCCTCTCAAACCAACTATGCTCCACCCCATCCTGAGAAGTTTGTTCTTCGTGGTAAGCCATCATGCAAGATGATCAGTGTCAAGTCAGCTCCCACTAAACGTGGATGTGTGCATCACGTCTCAGCTAAAGACGCTCATGATGATCTGGATGTCGTTCTTGGTACACTCCTTGTTAATTGTCATCCAGCATCAGTTCTGTTCGACACTGGAGCATCTCACTCCTTCATTTCTGAAAGCTATGCTAACTTGCACAACATTTCATTTTGTGATATTCCCTCTCCACTAGTCATTCAAACTCCTAGATCCAAATGGCAAACTTCTAGTGTAAGCCATGGTAATGAAATCCTTGTTGACAGACTTGTATTCCTTGCATCACTTATAGCCCTCAAGTCTACAGATATTAACATCATCTTGGGTATGGATTGGATGAATGCTCATTATGCCAAGATTGATTGTTACACAAGGTCTGTTCAGCTTACACACCCATCTGGCAAGATAGTCACTGTCTCCACTAGAGTTGCAAAGCGTCAACTCTATTCTCTTAATGCAAGCCCTCTTCTAGACCTTGAAGATATCCCGGTAGTCTGTGACTTTCCAGATGTCTTTCCAGAGGAACTGCCAGGTATTCCACCTAACAGAGATGTAGAGTTTGTCATAGATCTTATCCCCGGAACCGCCCCAATTTCTAGGAGTCCTTACAAGATATCACCCTTAGACCTAGCCGAGCTTAAGAAACAACTTGATGAGTCCTTGCAAAAGGGTTTCATCCGTCCTAGTTCTTCTCCATGGGCTTGCCCCGTCCTCTTTGTCAAGAAGAAGGATGGTATGGACCGGATGGTTGTAGATTATCGCCCTGTTAATTTGGTCACGATAAAGAACAAGTATCCGCTCCCCAGGATCAACGATCTGTATGATCAGCTCGCTGGATCCTCAGTCTTCTCGAAGATGGATTTGAGGTTAGGTTACCACCAAATCAAGATCAGAAACGGTGACATTCCTAAAACGGCTTTTGTCACTTGTTATGGTCAGTATGAGTACACCGTCATGTCCTTCGGTCTAACCAATGCTCCAACTACATTCTCCCGCTTGATGAACTCGATCTTCATGGAGTACTTAGATAAGTTCGTCGTGGTTTACCTCGATGATATCCTTATTTATTTGAAGAACGAGGAAGAGCATGCCGAACATCTTAGACTTGTGTTAGAAAAACTCAGAGAGCACCGCCTTTATGCCAAGTTCTCCAAGTGCGAATTTTGGTTACCAGAAGTGAACTATCTCGGCCACGTAATCTATGGTAAGGGCATTGCTGTCAATCCAGAGAGAGTTTAGGCCGTTCTTGATTGGACTCCGCCTGAAACAGTTAAGCAAGTTAGGAGTTTCCTTGGTCTAGCCAGTTATTGTCGCCGCTTCGTTGAGAACTTCTCCAAAGTGGCCAAACCTCTCACGGAACTTCTCAATAAAGATAAAAAGTTTGAGTGGTCCCTAAAGTGTGAGCACAGTTTTCAGGAACTGAAAAGACGCGTGACTTCTGCTCCCATACTTGTGCCACCGGATTTCACTAAAGACTTTGTTATCTACTGCGACGCCTCATGACAGGGACTAGGTTGCATTCTTATGCAAGATCGCCATGTGATTGCCTATGCATCTCGACAGTTGCATCCACATGAGGAGAATTATCCTACACATGATCTAGAGCTTGCAGCCGTAGTCTATGCACTTAAGACTTGGCGACATTATCTTCTCAGTAAACGTTGCGAGATTTACACCGATCATTAGAGTCTCAAGTATATCTTCACCCAACCTGACTTAAACCTTAGGCAAAGACGTTGGTTGGAGTTGATCTCAGATTACGACTTAGGGATTACCTACACCCCAGGCAAGGGGAATGTCATGGCTGATGCGCTAAGTTGTAAGTCCTATTGCAACAATCTCATGTTGCAGCAGGGCCAACCACTTCTCCATGAGGAATTCTGTAAGCTTAATCTTCACATTGCTCCTCATGGATTCCTTTCTACCTTGGTGGCGAAACCTACTCTTGTGGATTAGATCATCTCTACTCAGAAGCAGGATACGGGAATTTCCCGGATCAAGAGAAACATTGACAAGGGAGTTGGTGGCAGTTTCTCTATAGATGATCGTGGTGTTGTTTTCTTTGAGAATCGCTTGGTGGCTCCCAAGAATCAACATCTGCGACAACTGATTCTTAAGGAGGCGCATGAATCTCCTCTCACGATTCATCCCGGTAGTACTAAGATGTATCAGGACCTACGCCAGAGGTTCTGGTGGACTAGGATGAAGAGAGAAATCGCTCAGTTTATTGCTAACTGTGACATTTGTCGTCGCGTGAAGGCAGAGCATCAGAGACCTACTGGCACCCTTCAGCCTTTAGCTATTCCTGAATGGAAATGGGATAAAGTTGGTATGGACTTCATCACCGGTTTTCCCAGGACCAAGAAAGGGAATAATGCTATCTTCGTAGTCATTGATCGTCTTTCCAAAGTGGCTCACTTCCTACCTGTTCGAGAGAGTATCACTGCTAGTCAGCTCGCTAACTTATATGTTTCTCGAATAGTGTCACTTCATGGTGTTCCACTAGAGATCAATTCAGACCGTGGTAGTCTTTTTACTTCTCATTTCTGGGGGAGTTTCCAAACTGCCATGGGCACCCACCTTTCCTTCAGTACCGCTTTCCACCCTCAATCAAGTGGTCAGGTGGAAAGGGTCAACCAAATTCTCGAAGATATGCTTAGAGCTTGTGTTATCTCATTCGGTATGGATTGGGAGAAGTGTCTTCCCTTCGCCGAGTTTGCTTATAATAATAGCTACCAATCCAGCCTCAAGAAAGCTCCTTTTGAGGTTCTGTATGGACGAAGATGTCGAACACCTTTGAACTGGTCAGAAACCGGTGAAAGACAATTCTTTGGACCGGATATGATCCAGGAGGCAGAAGAGCAAGTTCGCGTCATTCGTGAGAATTTGAAAACAGCCCAATCTCATCAAAAGAGCTAGTATGACCGTCGTCATAAGGAAGTGGCTTATGAAGTTGGTGACAATGCTTATCTTCGGGTTACTCCTTTGAAGGGTGCCCATCGTTTCGGTATCAAGGGCAAGTTGGCTCCTTGCTACATTGGTCCTTTCCTCATTCTCGCTAAACGAGGAGAGGTTGCCTACCAGTTGGAACTACCCCCACATCTTTCTCGAGTTCATGATGTCTTCCACGTCTCTCGACTCAGGCGTTGCTTCTCGGATCCCATCCATGGAGTGGACCACGAAACGCTTGATCTCCAAGATAACCGCACATATCGAGAGTACCCCGTCCGCATTCTGGATCAAGCAGAGCATGTCACTCAACGTCATAACATCAAGTTTCTCAAGGTTCAGTGGTCTCATCATTCCGAGAGAGAAGCTACTTGGGAGCGTGAAGATCGTCTTCGACTTGAGTACCCCGCTTTCTTTCCGCCAACTCCTGAATCTGGGGACGAGATTTTTTCGAGTGGGGGCGAGTTGTCACATCCCTAGTTCTGGTATGATGTAGACCAGCTAGTCATTTGTGCATCATGTTTAAATTCCATTTAAAATTGAAATGGGGAATTGTGAAACCCTCAGATATCATTTCTGGAAATAACCCAGATAAAAATTGCTCCAAAAAGGTCCAAGAAAATGTTCATGTTGCTCTGAAAATATTGGTTAGAGGTAAAAAAATCAAACCAATATTTTTAGGAACTCATAAATATTTATTTTGGCCATTTGGAATTAATGCAATAATTAATTGCTTGGATATATATGTGATATATATATATATATATATATATATATATTATATGTCCAAAATGTATGCGAGTAGTTGAGGAGCTCTGGAATAATACCACTAGCCCCTGCAAAAATTGGCATAAGAAAATAAAATGGTTTAGTATTTTTATTAAACCAAACAAATGTCAGAAAATAGAAAAGAAAAACAAAAATGGAAAAACCTACCTGGACCTTACCTGCGGCCAGCTCCTCTGCTGGCCCAGCACTGTGTGGCCTGGCCGGCCCAGCTAGCCAGCCCGGCCTATCCCCACCTCCCCTGTCATCTTCCTTCTCTTGCCAGGAGGACGAAGGGCGCGTGGTCGCCGCACGCGCGCACCCGCTGCGCCACTTCCTGCTTCCGCCGACGCGGGAGAGGCTCCTGGAGCCGCTGCGTACTCCCCCGACCCCCTCTCAACTTTCCCCCCGAGTCGATCCCCTTCTCTGCCGCCTCCCCCTTGCTTTTCTCCCACGGCCGAGTGCTGCCGTCGCCGCAGCTCATCGCCGCCGCAGCCACCACCTCCCACTCGCCCTCTCTCCGTGTTTGCGAGCTCCGCCACCTCGCCCTGAAGCTCTCCATCGAGCCACGCGCCTCGGGAGGCCCTGGAGCGCCTCCATCGCCGCCGTCTTCATCTCCTACCGCCGTGGATCCCCATCACCGCCCCGCCATCTCCAGTGCATCCCCGAGCTCGCCGTCAAGCCCACCGAGACCGCTATGAGCTGGTGCTCCTCCTCCCCCTCTTCGTTTGCTCGCTTGCATGCCGTAGCCGCTGCCTCACCGATGACCGTGACCGTCGCCACCTGAGCTCGTCGCCGACGCAGCTCCGGTGACCAAATGGTCGCCCCGGCGAGTCCAAACCTCTCCCCGCACCCCGTAGAGCCTCGCTAGTGCATCGGCTCACCCGCTAGCACGCCGCCGCATTCAGACCACCGACAGCCAAACTCCGGCGGCTGCAAAAGAGCTCACCGCTGTCGGCTCAGGCCACCCCAGCTCCTTCCGTTCGCTCCATTAGATGCGCCGCATCGCCAGCTAGTCGTAGCAGCAAACCACGAGTAAAATTGTGCCCTGTGGGTGTTTTCTGAGCCGCGCCGCCGTCTCGGGGCTCGCCAGCGTCAAGCCACCGGTGGGTTTGACCCCGCTGACCGTTGACTGGGTGGGCCCAGTTTGACCTCCCCCTGGTGTCACTCACAAGCGGGCCACCCCCCTGACATTTAGTTAGTATTAGTTTAATACTAATTAACCTAGGTTAGTTAGCTAGTTAGTCGCTGACCAGTGGGCCCGGCGCCCACTAATCCTTTAATTAGATTAGTTTAATAACCCCCTGTTAACTAACCGGTTACTAACATGTGGACCCCACACGTCAGGTTTGACTTGGTCAGCGCTGTTGACTTGCTGACGCAAGCATGATGCTGTGCTGACGCAATATATCATTTTTTGGTATTAAAATAAATCAAGAAATTCCAGAAAATGCTATAAACTTTAAAAATTCACAGAAATTCAACCGTAGCTCAGACTGAAATAATTTATATATGAAAAATGATCAAAAAAATCCAATCTATCCATCTGTACCATTTTCGTGCATGACAACCCAATCTATACATACTGTATAAGTGAAACACTAAAATGGCTTATATAAAGAGCTTATTTTGGTGACGCATTTGAATCTTGGTTTAAATGGACTTCATGCAAATGAATGCTAGATGCATTAACTCAAACAAACATCACATACTCATGCCATGATCATGCATCATATTGCTGCATATGCTTGTGTTTGATTGTCGACACCGTTCCTTCTCGATAGGTCCTGCTCCGGAGACCGATCCAGAGTACCTGTCAGAGGAGCAGTGCCCCCTGTTGATCTACCAGGCAAGCAAACCCCCTTGTTCATTCCGATACAATCCTACTCTCTTGCTCCTGCTCTCATTTATTGCATTAGGACAACAACGATTCAACTGCTACTTTATGCTGCGGTAGTTGAACCCATTCCTCTGCATGACCTGTCATTGCCACAGTAAATAGTTAAAACCCACTAGCATGTGTAGGAGTTGATTGAGCCATGTTGTGTTCTTGCCATGCCATGCCTGCTATTGCTTAGAGTTGTGTTAGGTCTGATTCATCGGGAATGAATTGGAGTGGTACGATATGTTCTGGTGCTGAGAGTTAAGCATGTGAACACGATTTGGTAAAGGTAGCGGTGAGAGGCCATGTAGGAGTACATGGTGGGTTGTCTCGCTGGAACCGTCCTTAAGGATTGAGTTCTGTGTAAGTTGTCCAATGACTAGTTGCTACCACACACTGGGCTCCGGGCACTCCAAGCTCTCTCCACTTATTAGCCAACTTGATCTATGTCCAGGAGTTGCAAATAGTTTCTAGTGTTTGTAGGTAGTGTTAGTAGTCTACGAAGTGGCACCCGGCCAGGTGGGCTTGGGACAGACTAGGCACAGTGGCACGGTGTACCAAGTGGCACCCGGATGCTGGGCTTGGGAACCCTGCTCACATCGTTTGGGGTCGTGAGCGACCCCCGGGCCGGATCTCCTTGCGGATGGAACTCGAATAGGCGATAAACCTGGACTAGAGTCTTGTGTGGTTAGTCAGGTCGTGTCCGACACCCTCGCCAGGCTTCCGCTTGAAAGATGCCGAGATACATGACGTGTACATGGTGATAAGTGGTCAGAGCGTGTGTGAAGAAGTACACCCCTGTAGGGTTATCATGATCTATTCGAATAGCCGTGTCCTTGGTTATGGACTTCTTGGATGCTTATGTGGTACATAGACAACTTAAAGTGGATACTCTAAAATGCTCAAGACAAGTGTGAGTGCTATGGATGGCCTTCTCGTAAGGAGACAAGGATGAATCCATAGTAGTGTATTGATGTGGTGATTAGTGGACTCGTGTGCGCTGCCTCATCTCAAAGAAGTTTCTCGTTGTCATAGAAAAAGATAGCCACTGAGTCAAAGCTGGCTTGCTGCAACTAAACCCCACATTACCTTCTTGATACAAATGCATGTATGATAGGATCTGATGTATGTCTTGTTGATTACCTTTGTACTCACGTTTGCTTTATTTATGTTTTGCAGGTGAGACATCTGTCTCACTAGTAGTACCGCTTGGACTTCGAAGAGTAGCTTGTTACCTCAGCTACGATCTCGTACCTTGGGAGGGACTTGTAGATAGTCAGGCTTCTCATCCTTTTTCCTTTTGTAGTTGTCTATACTCAGACATGTAATGCTTCCGTTGTTTGTATGCTCTGAATGATGGGTCATGTGACCCCTGTTTGTATTTAATGTTGTGTGGCTCTTCTGGGCCTTTATCTATATGAGTTTGCATTATGTTGTGATGCCATGTTGTATAGCACATACTTGCATGTTATGCGTACGTGTGACGTGTATTGCTATGTGTGGGATCCGACAATCTAGTTGTTTATCCTTGGCAGCCTCTCTTATGGGGAAATGTAGTCTAGTGCTTCCTTGAGCCATAGTAGTCCGCTACAGCCTGGTTCACCGGAGTCCTGCTAGCCCAGCACTACTGCTCAGGACGCTTGACTGGCTGGCATGTGTTTCACTTCATTCCTGTGTCTGTCCCTTCGGGGAAATGTCACGCGGTGACATCCGGAGTCCTGCCTAGCCTGCTATAGCCCGGGTTCCCGGAGTCCTGTTAGCCCAGTGCTACAACCCGGATTCACAAGCTGCTGACCGACATGCTCGATGTGAATCATGTATGCCTGTCCCCATAGGTTAGTGCCGCTTTGGGTTCACGACTAGCCATATCGGCCCGGGTTCTCTGTCATATGGATGCTAGCAACACAATCATATACGTGAGCCAAAAGGCGCAAACGGTCCCGGGCCAGGGTAAGGCGACACCCGTGTGGATACCGTGCGTGGGGCCGCAAAGTGATATGATGTGTTACCGGCTAGATCGATGTGACTTGGAATCGGGGTCCCGACAGAAGGGCTCCCGGTGGAGGAGCGAGGAGGAGCCTGGTGGAGAAGCGGCGGCCATCTATCTATCTATCGTTTTTAGCTAAAAAAATATAATATCTATCTATATTTGTCTTGTGTTATTTAAGTTGTAAGTGTACTATATATGTCATGTTGTGGGCTTTGGTTGGCCCGAATTATCTATATTTATTTTACAAAGTTTTACAGTGGTTGGGCTTTTCTGGAACCATTTTAATCTATGGCATTTTAGTCATAGGAAAAAATGTCTCAAAAAAAGTCACAGAAAAAAAAACAATCACGTGCCACCCCCCTCATCCAATGCAGAACCACCGCCGCCAGGGTCCTCTCCTCTTCCATCACCATTACACAACCGTAGACATCTCCTTCCTCTCCTGCATTCCAAATCCACGGCAGCCATCTCCTCCTTCTCACCGCTGCAACTTTGCTCGTCTCCTCTTCCACATCCACATCCACATCCACCCCACCGCTCTTGATGGAGCAGGAAATCGAGCAGATCACCAGCGGCGACCAGCGCAAGATGGCCAGGTTGACCGAGATCCTTTCTTGGTTTGACAACACACTGCAAATGTGTTGGACGTCGATGGCCACCATGAAGGAAATGTCGAAGAGAGAAAAGAAGAAGCTTGCCCCCCCCCCCGTCCTCACAACCGATCAACAAGATCGAGACCCTCCTCTAGGCGATGGAGCAGGCCGATTCGTCCAGCCTGTGGGTCAGGAGGAGGTGGTGGGCGTTCAGATCCAGGGTAGAGCATCCACTAGATCAGGAAGCCACCATGCATGATGTGCCGTTGCAGATTATGCAGCGTCCAACAGAGTCACCGGAGACTTCGAAACGCAAGAGGAGAAGGACAGTGGTGGCAACCTCGCTTCCCCGCCGTTCTCCATGCTTCCCTCGCCGCTCCCCTCGTCTGAATGGCGGCGGTACCATTTTTTAGAGTAAGCTTCCCCACTCCTAATCTTCCTATTGCTCGTGCTTACAGTTGTGGTGGTAGTGATTATGATGTATATGAACCCTAGGCTAAATTTGTACTATTGTAGTGGTAGAATTTCATGTTCACCTGCACTTCTAGTCCAAAAATTTGTTATGTGTCTTTCTATTATTAAGTGCTTGATACAATATTTGAACCTTTTTTGAGTTGTTGGTTTCTTTTTGGTAGAGCTACCAACTCTTATGGAGATGCTCATGTTGTATGTCTTGTTCTCCATGATTTGTACTAGCATTCTGTGCAATTAGATGCCATGACAATCCATGTAGCATATTTATTTATTGTCTCCAACATGCCATCATTTTACTCTGTGCATCTCAGCAAGTATAATCTGACAGCTATAAAACTTTGCGAATTTGCTTGATGGTTTCCATTAAACTATAAACCCCCCTTTTCATTTCAGAGTAAGCCACTGACATCCGGGTCCCACGGCAGTCACACACGCACAAACGCTCCCAGCCATGTGGCCCCTAGCCCACCTAGTTATCCTCGATGGCTAGCCAACCTCAGCGTGCCTCTACCAATAACAACAGCCCTTTCTGTTATAAAACTATGCAAGTTTGCTTGAAAGTTGCCACTAAAAATATAACTCCTATGGCCATGCTTCCTAAAAATTATTTGCATTATGTTGTCAATACTTTGATGCCATGCCTTTTGTTGCTATGACAAGTTTATGTTGCATGGTAAAATCTTGCTCTAAAGTGGTCATGTTAATATAATTGTTTGATGTTAAAAATAAGTTGCAACTTGTGAGCTTGGTTTTGTTTGCTTGTTGTAACCATCATGTCAACACTGCTAGTCATTATAACTGTTTTAGCATAACTGTAATTTTCACTAAGTCCTAATCTATAACAGAAACTTTGCCATTCGTGTTTCGCAGGAAAAAAACTGGAGTTTACAAGGCTGGAGACCTGGAGTTGTGAGGCTAGGAGGCTGATGGCGCTACTGCTAGCTGATACGTCTCCAACGTATCTATAATTTTTGATTGCTCCATGCTATATTATCTACTGTTTTGGACTATATTGGGCTTTATTTTCCACTTTTATATTATTTTTGGGACTAACCTATTAACCGGAGGCCCAACCCAGAATTGTTGTTTTTTGCCTATTTCAGTGTTTCGGATAAACGGAATATCAAACAGAGTCCAGACGGAATAAAATCTTCGGAAACGTGATTTTCTCACCGAACGTGATCCAGGAGACTTGGACCCTACTATAAGGGATCAAAGAGGTGGTCATGAGGGTGGGGTCGCCCCCCTCCCCTAGGGCGTGCCCTCCTGCCTCGTGGGCCCCTCGGTGCTCCACCGACGTACTCCTTCCTCCTATATATACACACGTACCCCAAAACGATCAGAGGAGGAGCCAAAAACCTAATTCTACCACCGCAACTTTCTGTATCCACGAGATCTCATCTTGGGGCCTGTTCCGGAGCTCCGCCGGAAGAGGGCCATCATCACAGAGGGCTTCTACATCATCCTAACCCCCCGATGAAGTGTGAGTAGTTTACCTCAGACCTTCGGGTCCATAGTTAGTAGCTAGATGGCTTCTTCTCTCTCTTTGAATCTCAATACAAAGTTCTCCCCCTCTCTCGTGGAGATCTATTCGATGTAATCTTCTTTTTGCGGTGTGTTTGTTGAGACCAATGAATTGTGGGTTTATGATCAAGTCTATCTATGAATAATATTTGAATCTTCTCTGAATTCTTTTATGCATGATTGGTTATCTTTGCAAGTCTGTTCGAATTATCCGTTTGGTTTGGCCAACTAGATTGGTACTTCTTGCCATGGGAGAAGTGCTTAGCTTTGGGTTCGATCTTGCGGTGTCCTTACCCAGTGACAGAAGGGGCAGCAAGGCACGTATTGTACCGTTGCTATCGAGGATAACAAGATGGGGTTTATTTCATATTGATGAATTTATCTCTCTACATCATGTCATCTTGCTTAAGGCATTACTCTGTTTTTAACTTAATACTCTAGATGCATGCTGGATAGCGGTCGATGAGTGGAGTAATAGTAGTAGATGCAGAATCATTTCGATCTACTTGTCACGGATGTGATGCCTATATACATGATCATGCCTAGATATTCTATCAATTGCTCAACAGTAATTTGTGCACCCATCGTAGAATACTTATGCTCTTGAGAGAAGCCACTAGTGAAACCTATGGCTCCCGGGTCTATTCTCATCATATCAATTTCCATCACTTTTATATTGTTTTGACATTTACTTTGCTTTTACTTTTTACTCTGCATCTTTATATCAAAAATACCAAAAATATTCTATCTATCAGATCTCACTCTCGTAAGTGACCGTGAAGGGCTTGACAACCCCTAATCGCGTTGGTTGCGAGTAGCTATCGCTTTGTGCAGGTACGAGGGACTTGAGCGTGGGCTCCTACTGGATTGATACCTTCGTTCTCAAAAACTGAGGGAAATACTTATGCTACTCTACTGCATCATCCCTTCCTCTTCGGGGAAAACCAACACAAGCTCAAGACGTAGCAAGAAGGATTTCCGGCGCCATTGCCGGGGAGTCTACGCAAAAAGTCATATACCAAGTACCCATCATAATCCCTATCTCTCGCATTACATTATTTTCCATTTGCCTCTCGTTTTCCTCTCCCCCCAATTCACCCTTGCCGTTTTATTCGCCCTCTCTCTCTATCCTCCCTCTCTGTTTGCCTCTTTTGTCCGCTTGCTTTTTGTTTGCTCGTGTGTTAGATTGCTTGTTTGTCATGATGGCTCAAGATACTACTAAATTGTGTGACTTCACCAATACCAATAATAATGATTTCCTTAGCACTCCGATTGCTCCTCTTACCGATGCTGAATCTTGGAAATTAATACTGCTTTGTTGAATCTTGTTATGAAAGATCAATTCGCCGGCCTTCCTAGTGAGGATGCCGCTACTCATCTGAATAGCTTCGTTGATTTATGTGATATGCAAAAGAAAAAAGATGTCAATAGTGATGTCGTTAAATTGAAGTTATTTCCTTTTTCGCTTAGAGATCGTGCTAAAGCTTGGTTTTCGTCTTTGCCTAAGAATAGTATTGATTCATGGAACAAGTGCAAAGATGCTTTTATCTCTAAGTATTTTCCTCCTCCTAAGATCATCTCTCTTAGAAACGATATAATCAACTTTAAACAACTTGATCATGAACATGTTGCACAAGCTTGGGAGAGAATGAAATTAATGATACGTAATTGCCCTACGCATGGTTTGAATTTGTGGATGATTATACAAAACTTTTATGCCGGATTGAATTTTGCTTCTAGAAATCTTTTAGATTCGGACGCGGGAGGCACTTTTACGGAAATCACTTTAGGAGATGCTACTAAACTCCTAGATAATATTATGGTTAATTATTCTCAATGGCATACTGAAAGAACTTCTAATAAAAAAGTGCATGCGATAGAAGAAATTAATGTGTTGAGTGGAAAGATGGATGAATTTATGAAATTATTTGCTACTAAGAATGTTTCTTCTGATCCTAGTGATATGCCTTTGTCTTGATTGAGAATAATAATGAATCTATGGATGTGAATTTTGTTGGTAGGAATAATTTTGGTAACAATGCTTATAGAGGGAATTTTATTCCTAGGCCATATCCTAGTAATCCTTCTAATAATTATGGGAATTCCTACAACAACTCTTATGGAAATTATAATAAGATGCACTCTAATTTTGAATCTAATATTAAAGAATTTATTTCTTTGCAAAAGAATTTTAATGCTATGATTGAAGAAAAATTGCTTAAGATTGATGATTTGGCTAGAAACGTTGATAGAATTGCTCTTGATGTTGATGCTTTGAAACTTAGATCTATTCCACCTAAGCATGATATTAATGAGTCTCTAAAAGCCATGAGAATTTCAATTGATGAGTGTAAGGAAAGAACTGCTAGGATGTGTGCTTCCAAAGATGCCTTTACTAAAGCGAGTTCTTCCAATTCCTATGAAAATCAAGGTGAAGATCTAAAAGTTATTGATGTGTCTCCAATTAAATCTTTATTTTGCAATATTAATCTTGATGAAACTGAATATGATCTTTCTTTACCTAGAAGGAGTTCTAAAAATTCAGAGTATTTAGATCTTAATGATGAAATTGCTGAAAGTGGGATTGAAAGAAATAAAAATCTAGATGTTACTAAACCCACTATATTGGATTTCAAGGAATTTAATTATGAAAGTTACTTTGTGATTGATTGTATTTCCTTGTTGCAATCCGTGCTTAATTCTCCACATGCTTATAGTCGAAATAAAGCCTTCACCGAACATATTGTTGATGCCTTGATGCAATCTTATGAAGAAAAACTTGAGTTGAAAGTTCCTATCCCTAGAAAACTCCATGATGAGTGGGAACCAACTATTAAAATTAAAATTAAAGATCATGAGTTTTATGCTTTGTGTGATTTGGGTGCTAGTGTCTCTACTATTCCAAGACTTTGTGTGATTTACTAGATTTCCGTAACTTTGATGATTGCTCTCTAAACTTGCATCTTGCGGATTCCACTATTAAGAAACCTATGGAAGGATTAATGATGTTCTTATTGTTGCAAATAGGAATTATGTGCCCGTAGATTTCATTGTTCTTGATATAGATTGCAATCCTTCTTACCCTATTATTCTTGGTAGACCTTTCCTTAGAACGGTTGGTGCGATTATTGATATGAAGGAAGGGAATATTAGATTTCAATTTCCATTAAAAAGGGAATGGAACACTTTCCAAGAAAGAAAATAAAATTACCATATGAAACTATCATGAGAGCCACTTATGGATTGCCTACCAAAGATGGCAATACCTAGGTCTATTCTTGCTCGTTATGCCTAGCTAGGGGCGTTAAACGATAGCGCTTGTTGGGAGGCAACCCAATTTTATTTTTATTCCTTGCTTTTCGCTCCTGTTTAGTAATAAATAAATTATTTAGCCTCTGTTTTGGTTGCGTTTTTTGTGTTTAATTAGTGTTTGTGCCAAGTAGAACCGTTGGGAAGACTTGGGGGAAAGTCTTCTTGAACTTGCTGTAAAAAACAGAAACTTTAGCGCTCACGAGAACTGCTGTCATTTTTATTTTAAGAGTGCTATTGTAAAGCCCTCGATGCGGCTATATCTCCCACGTGTCGAAGCACGACTTAGAGGCATAACCGCATTGAAAGCAATGTCGCAAGTGAGGTAATCTTCACACAACCCATGTAATACATAAGGGAAAGAGATACATAGTTGGCTTACAATCGCCACTTCACACAAATACATGAATAAAGGATTACAACATCCAAATACAATCAAGGTCCGACTACAGAACCAAAATAAAAGAAGAACCCCAAATGTGACAAAGGTCCCGATCGACCCCAACTGGGCTCCACTACTGATCAACTAGAACGAAACAACACAACGGACAAAGTCTTCATCGAACTCCTCCTGAGCTTGGTTGCGTCATCTGCACGGACTCAACGACACCTGCAAGCTGATTTTGGAAGTAACTGTGAGTCACGGGGACTCAGCAATCTCACACCCTCGCGATCAGGACTATTTAAGCTTATGGGTAAGGTAAAGGTATGAGGTGGAGCTGCAGCAAGCGACTAGCATATATGGTGGCTAAACATACGCAAATAAGAGCGAGAAGAGAAGGTAAAGCACGATCGAGAAACTATGATCAAGAAGTGATCCTAGAACAACCTACGTCAAACATAACTCCAACACCGTGTTCACTTCCTGGACTCCGCCGGAAAGAGACCATCATGGTTACACACGCGGTTGATGTATTTTAATTAAGGTCAACTTTAGGTTTTCTACAACCGGACGTTAACAAATCCCCATCTGCCCATAACCGCGGGCACGGCTTTTGAAAGTTCAAAACCCTGCAGGGGTGTCCCAACTTAGCCCATCACAAGCTCTCACGATCAACGAAGGAATAGACCTCCTAGCGGGAAGACACGATCAGACTCGGAATCCCGGTTACAAGACATTTTGACAATGGTAAAACAAGACCAGCAAAGCCACCCAGATGTGCCGACAAATCCCGATAGGAGCTGCACATATCTCGTTCTCAGGGCACACCGGATGAGCAAGACGTCGGGTAAGCCAGCCCAGAGTTGCCCCTGGTAGCCTCGGACATCGATCAGTTGGACCAACACTCAGAGGAGCACTGACCCGGGGGGGTTAAAAATAAAGATGACCCTTGGGCAGGCCTACCCAAGGGAAAGAAAAAGGCTAGGTGGCGAATGGTAAAACCAATGTTGGGCCTTGCTGGAAGAGTTTTATTCAAAGCGAACTGTCAAGGGGTTCCCATTATACCCAACCGCGTAAGGAACGCAAAATCCGGGAACATAACACCGATATGACGGTAATTAGGGCGGCAAGAGTGGAACAAAACACCAGGCATAAGGCCGAGCCTTCCACCCTTTACCAAGTATATAGATGCATTTATTTAAATAAGATATATTGTGATATCCCAACAAGTAAACATGTTCCAACAAGGAACAACATCTTCATGTCCCAACAAGGAACAAACTTCAAACTTCACCTGCAACTAACAACGCTATAAGAGGGGCTGAGCAAAGTGGTAACATAGCCAAACAATGGTTTGCTAGGACAAGGTGGGTTAGAGGCTTGGTTTAACAATATTGGAGGCATGATAAGCAAGTGGTAGGTATCGCAGCATAGGCATGGCAAAAGAACGAGCAACTAAGCAAGCAAAGATAGAAGTGATTTCGAGGGTATGGTCATCTTGCCTGAAATCCCGCAAGGAACAAGAACGAGTCCATGAAGAAGACAAATGGACGAAGTCGAACAGATCCTCACAAACGCGACGTTATCGAAACTAACCCGAAGAAGCAACACCGGAAAGAAGCAAACAATATAGTAAACAACCATCACATAACATGGCATGATGCACAATCAAGTATGATGCATGTCCGGTTTAAAAATGCATGGCATGGCAAGGGGCACAAATAAAACTACAAGTTAAATGGAGCTCAATATGCAACGAGTTGCATATTGACGAAACACCACAACAATTATTTAGTTCTATCTTGTTTAGGTACCCAACAATATTAAATGTTGTTAAACATGGCAACAGGTGAGGCATAACAAAACTACACCATCTAAACAATTTAAATGGGGCCAGATATAACGAACAACAAATCCGGTAAATCCCCATATGCATTAGCAATTTAAAGCAAACAACAATTTTAACCAATCTTGAAGTTGTTATCATGATGCGGATGACATGAGCAAGTTTTATGCAATATTTATGAAAATGTTGTCATGATAAGATACGAGGCATTTGTCATCGTGGCGGAAACGAAAGGGGTGCCACGGCAACGAATCCGAAAGTGATGCCACGGCAACATATCGGTTCCGGTAGCTCATAGAGATACAGGTGCAAAAAGGAAGTGGCGGGAGCGAGCAAAAGAAGGTGGGGCGCTCCCGGATACCGGGTGTCCCAGGTGTCGGCAGCATGGCAACCGAGGGTCGTACACGTAACAAATGGGCACGCTGCAAACATGGTGTTCATCTCGTATCACATAACATGCATTCGGTCCACGGACGGTCGTGTCGATGGTTATACCTTTCGAAGCGTGCCTTATCGGAACGGATCAAGTTCGTAGAGGAAGGTAGGCGTTCTCGCGACGGCGGTAGTGGAAGTAGTTGTTCACGCGACGGTAGTCAGACTTGACGATACCGTTACACGGGTCTTTGGCACCGGTAGTGGAACCCATTTTTGTAGTTGTGCACCTTCCGTAGATGTTCGAGGTCACAGCGAGGATCTTGACGACCACGGAGTCTTCACGGTTCGACGGTACTTGACGTTCCAAGTGGTACTTGGCGAGTCCGCGTAGTTGTACACATGTTGTAGTCGAACTTGACGGATCCGAGCTCTTCGAGGGTCATCGTGGTACTCGTTCACGTGGTAGTCGTACATGTACTTAGGTCGAGGTCTTGGTAAACTTGCAAGCCTTGGCGGTTCCGGAGACGCCGGCAAAGGTACTGGACGCGACACTATATACTCGTACACTTGTCGGAGAGGACGTTTCCATGAAGCCCAAAACGAAACAGCCCCAAACGGAGGCAACAGAGGCGGAGGCGCACGAGGCAGCGAGGCGGTGGTCCCGCGAAAACAGGAGGTCAACGACGGCGCGGGGCATCACGGGAAGAGCAGCAGTAGGACGGAGTGGCTATAGGCACGGGAGGAGAAAGTCCATGGCAGAAGCGGGCGCTGGGCGCTTGGGGCGCCGGCGGCAGCCTCAGCCAAGAGAAGAAGGGCGCGACTGGGTGGCCTGGAGGTCAAGGAGGCAGGCAGGTTCACGGGATGTAGCACGGCATGACATCGAGATAGAGACCCGCGGCGGCGCCATGGCTGCCGAACAGGGCGTCGGCTCTCCTGGACGAGGAGGAGGCCGTGGAGGAGATCGGGCGTCGGGTCGACCTTCGGTGACGGCGGGGCTAGGGCTCACCGGATCAGGGGGCTGCGGGCGCCATGGGGCGGCGCTGGGAACCTGGCGGGCTCGAGCAGCTCCAAGCGGCGGCGGATGTCGGCGACGGCCGAAGCAGAGGACGGCGAGAGGAGCCGAGAGCGCGCGGGGGGGACGAGGTTGGTTCGATGGCGCTCCTAGGACAGGAGGCCGAGCTGGGGAGCGGGCACTGCTACGAGGGGTTCTCGTGGTGGAGGTGGCGAGGGGATCGGGCGGTAGCTGCGCGAGGGAGATGGGGATCGAAGAGATGGGTTCGGGCGAGAGGATCTGGCGGCGCGAGGGAAGATGCGGGGGAGGAGGGGATGCGATCGGGAGAGGCTGGGCCTAGGGTTAGGGACTGCAGCGGGGCTGTTGGGCCGGCGCGAGAGGCCCAGTGAGAGGAGGTCTACCAGGCCGGTTGGTGATATAGAGGCCGTGGTGGGCTGCGGCTGTCC
Source organism: Triticum aestivum (assembly GCF_018294505.1). NCBI lineage: Eukaryota > Viridiplantae > Streptophyta > Magnoliopsida > Poales > Poaceae > Triticum > Triticum aestivum. Next base: position 95,902,046 of record NC_057812.1, on the reverse strand, counting down.
CGAAACTGCTGTTTCCTCTCTCTAATTTTCTTCAATCAGAAAATAAAGAGAAAATCCCAGGGGAAAAGAAGAGGTGTATGAGAAATATAAAAATATCCTCATGACCTTGAATTCATGCCCTATTTGATAAAATTGGTTTGGACATTTTTGGAGGTAGAAAAATAAAACAAGTTTAAATATGTTTCAAACTTGAGGCATTTTTGAACCAAACCAAAACAACTCCAAAGGATCTGAAATTTGACAGAGAGGTTGAGGGCATGGTCGAGAATTTATAGGAATAGAATGAACATTAATAGAGAAGGGGAAAGTGGCACTTGCAAAAGAAAGGAACTAGAAGGAAAAGAGAAGGAGATGATGCATGGGACAAAGGCATTGGGATATTTTGCAAGTGTGTTTGCGGTAATTCCAAACGAGTGGAATATTTTTATTTAGCTCCCTAATATTGGGAGGATATGTTATAAAGAGAATCACCATGTGAATTCCCTCGATTTAAATGGACCGAAGATCCTTGCAATTTATTTAGTTGAGTTACAAAAGATTTATGAGATGATGGCATGATGACATGATGCAATGCACATGATGCAACGAACCAAACAAAACACACGACGAAACCCAGAAACCCTGGAGACATCTGCAACTCCGGTCTTGGGGCGTTACAACACTCCAGCATTACGAGAGGATCTCGTCCCGAGATCTAGAATGGCACCGGAGGAGCAACGGAAGAGAAAAGAGGAGAGGTGAAACTAAGTTGCTTCTTCGACAAACGAGTGAGACCAAAGAACCTTGAAAAAGGTTAAGCCATTCGAGAAAAGAGTACAACGGAGATGACGAAGTTGAAAACACTCCGTCAGAAAAGAGGGTCAAGGAAGAACAGCTTTGAGCAGCACTCCGATTGAAAAGAGATGCAAGAAAAGATAAGTAGAAAGAACTTTAAAAGGGGCATGCCACTCCGGTTAAGCGGATAAGCAAGGAGAAGAACATAATCTTTGACAAAACAAGATGATGGGTTTAAAAGAGCAACATCACGATGCCTCCGGAAGAAAAGAAAAAGAAGATAGATAATTGAAAGAAAAGAATGGAGAAGAAAATGCCATCTTATGCCACAAAAGAGCTTGAAAAGGCATCTTAAGAAGATGGGTCGAGCGGAATTGTTGGAAAACCAACAATGAGAAGAATAAGCTTGATATGGTCTTATGAAATGCATCTCAAATTATGAGGTGACAACCTGCCACTCACGGGAAAAAGAATTGGATTGATAAGAACAAGGAGACGAGAAAGTATTTCACCGGGAGGATAAAAGAAGAACTTGGGTCATTTATACACACCATAGATAGCAACAATCCTTAGGGGAGGCTTTAGGTGAAATATAACCCAAGATAGCTCCAATGACGAGATTGATGGATTTAAAATATCCCAATCTTGACCACATGTGAATCATGAAAACATGAACTCAAATTATCAACAATGACATAATACCACCTCCAATGATACGGTAGACAGAATGCACTCCGGATTACAATATGAAGAAAGCTTGAGCTCCTCTGAAAAGAAAGTTGATGAACATTTCGAGAAGGAATATAAATCCTTGATGAACCATCATGTAGAACCTTCATGAAGAACTCCGATGACAAAAGATAACGAAAAGAAAGAGAAGTTGAAAACACCAGGTGAAACCTTGTAATGATTTAGATGGATCTCCGTGATAATTAGAGCTTGGAACTCCGGGAAAGAATGATGAGCACTTGAAACCAAGAATAAGTATGATTAGCCACTCCGGAAAATAGGAATTGAATAAACTCGATGAGACAACAATAAGAATTACATTATGCTTATCCTTCACCAATTAAATTGATGACAATCAACGGATTCGACATATTACTTATTCTCGTAGAAAAGATTAAGAGAGATATAACATAGCCTTGAGAAAAATCTTCAACACACCACCGGTAGAATTGAAATAACGAATAAATTGATGAGCAAGAGAAGTCTTGAACGAACCACCGTAAGAATTAAAATGAACGAAGAAAAGATAAAAAAACACCGGGAAGAATTATAAAATGAATAGAGATTGAGAGGATTTAGAAACATGAGAACGAAGAGATCACGAGCCGATTGAAGATCACTTGAGCGAAACATCGGTAAAATTGGAGAATGGTAGCTAAAAGCTGAGAATGAATAATCCCGAAATGATGGCCTTCGGAGAATCAAACTGAAAAGACTCCTAAATTACTCTGAATGGGTGAAAAGAATTCTCACGATCGAAAACAATTATGAGAGGATGGCATAAGGCTAGCATCATGAATCTTTGAGAGAACGGACAAGATTGAGGAGAAACTCTTCTTCGGTCTTCAAAAGTTGGAAAAGACAATGAGTAACACCACCGTGAAGACACTCCAGAATAAAGAAGAATAGAAAAGTTGAACCAATGATGAAAACAATTTGGAAGATCTTGGAGAAAGACATTTGACTAATGATAAATGATTCCTACGTCAAACTTCGAAAGAAATTTGAGGATAGCTCCGGGAAAGTAAGAAGAGTCAGGTAAGATCCTGGGAAAAGACATGTGGGTTAGGGCCCACTCAAAAGAAACACCGTTGAAATGATATAAAAGAGAGGTTGCACCGGTTGAATTAGATGGCTTGAATGAAGTGACATCCTCGAAAGATCTTGAACGAAAGCAGAGTGGAAACAGGAATCTTCTGAGATATCTTCGGCACTCCGAAACAAATGAATAACGAGGAGTAGATGATTAAGAGGTGCATCGGTATGAGAAGGTAATGAAATGAGGAAAAGATATGATCAACAAAGCTTGACTTGAAACCACCGGAGAAGAAAAGAATGAATAATGGTGAACTAGAAGAACACCTTCAAGGGAACCACTGGGCAAGAATAATGATAGAAAAGAATGGAGAGACTTCACATCAATAAGATGGATACTCGATTAAGAGATCTGAATCCTTGGAGAAAAACAAAGGGAGGGAGGGTGGGAAAAACAAAGACAATTTGGAATGGATGAAACGAACACCGTTGAGAAGAACTGATACTTGATCTTGCGGTTGTTGAAATGATCGGATCCACTTGAAGAGAAACACGCCAGTTGAAAAAGGATTGACATGACAGTCTCGATTATCATGAGGATTGGTATTCACATCGGAGTATGAGAACACCATTTAGGAAAGGTATGGAATCAACTCTTGACTTCGAAGCAACTCGAATACCACAACTCAAAACAAAAACAAAGGATTGGCTAGCGGAATAAGCCAGAACAAACATATGATAGAGATTTCGTCCGAAGTTTTCGTGGTGGGGCCTACACGGGCTCGATCGTACAGCACCATCATGTACAAGGCAGTGCACATGACATACGAAGCGTCCCCGAGTCGGCATAGCCAAGGACTCTTTAAGACACAACGAGACCACTGTAAAACCGACCATGAATAGGCGGACCACTAGACGTCGAACCCCAATTTCATATCATACATCTGTCAGAAAGATATCCTAAGAGCTACTTGAATTCCCACTTATAAACTCCCGAAATTTTCCGGTTATGCAATCAGGTGTTGGGGATACAGGGGAAGCATAATATCTCACCCAAAACTAACAAATCCTACATCCAGCTGTATCCATCCTTCAACACATAACCAAGAAACCTTCAGAAATCATCTACCTCAACCTTCGAAAAGCATCCGTTATACGAGTTATGGCGATACTCCCAAACTCCCGCCCCAGTACTGGGTGGCGTCGAGGTTATCTCACCAACGAACTGCATAAAAGAGATTTTCGATGTCGGCGTACTAAACTCAGGTATTCCAGAACTGCAACGATAAAATTGTGACGACAACACCTCGGAGCTCAACTCCCCGGGACACTTCCACAAAACCCCTGACAGGAGGCACCAAGACAATGTTCTCGTCACAAAACCATCGGAACGATTCCAAGATACCCGCGTGATCCTAAATTTTTTTAGTGAAATTTGAGAAGAGATGAGTCAAAACTCTACGTCAGGATGCCTTACCAGAGCGATGAGGAGACTGGGAAGTAAAAAGAATTCCTAAACTCTCCGATATATAATTCCTAAATGACTCAAAACATTTTTTTAGACACAACTCGGCTACTAAAAACGATCAATCAGTGGAGGCTCCTAAGGTCGGGGAATGCTCTGATACCAACTTGTAACGCCCTCGATGCGGCTATATCTCCCATGTGTCGAAGCACGACTTAGAGGCATAACCGCATTGAAAGCAATGTCGCAAGTGAGGTAATCTTCACACAACCCATGTAATACATAAGGAAAAGAGATACATAGTTGGCTTACAATTGCCACTTCGCACAAATACATGAATAAAGCATTACAATACAATCAAGGTCCGACTACGGAACCAAAATAAAAGAAGAACCCCAAATGCGACAAAGGTCCCGATCGACCCCAACTGGGCTCCACTACTGATCAACTAGAACGAAACAACACAAGGGACAAAGTCTTCATCGAGCTCCTCCTGAGCTTGGTTGCGTCATCTGCACGGACTCAACGGCACCTGCAAGCTGGTTTTGGAAGTAACTGTGAGTCACGGGGACTCAGCAATCTCACACCCTCGCGATCAAGACTATTTAAGCTTATGGGTAAGGTAAAGGTATGAGGTGGAGCTGCAGCAAGCGACTAGCATATATGGTGGCTAAACATACGCAAATGAGAGCGAGAAGAGAAGGCAAAGCATGATCGAGAAACTATGATCAAGAAGTGATCCTAGAACAACCTACGTCAAACATAACACCAACACCGTGTTCACTTCCCGGACTCCGCCGGAAAGAGACCATCACGGTTACACATGCGGTTGATGTATTTTAATTAAGGTCAACTTTAGGTTTTCTACAACCGGACGTTAACAAAATCCCATCTGCCCATAACCGCGGGCACGACTTTCGAAAGTTCAAAACCCTGTAGGAGTGTCCCAACTTAGCCCATCACAAGCTCTCACGGTCAGCGAAGGAATAGACCTCCTAGCGGGACGACCCGACCAGACTCGGAATCCCGATTGCAAGACATTTCGACAATGGTAAAACAAGACCTGCAAAGCCACCCAGATGTGCCGACAAATCCCGATAGGAGCTGCACATATCTCGTTCTCAGGGCACACCCGATGAGCAAGACGTCGGGTAAGCCAGCCCAGAGTTGCCCCTGGTAGCCTCAGACATCGCTCAGTTGGACCAACACTCAGAGGAGCACTGGCCCGGGGGGGTTGAAAATAAAGATGACCCTTGGACACGCCTACCCAAGGGAAAGAAAAAGGCTAGGTGGCGAGTGGTAAAACCAATGTTGGGCCTTGCTGGAAGATTTTTATTCAAAGCAAACTGTCAAGGGGTTCCCATTATACCCAACCGCGTAAGGAACGCAAAATCCGAGAACATAACACCGATATGACGGAAACTAGGGCGGCAAGAGTGGAACAAAACACCAGGCATAAGGCCGAGCCTTCCACCCTTTACCAAGTATATAGATGCATTAATTAAATAAGATATATTGTGATATCCCAACAAGTAAACATGTTCCAACAAGGAACAACATCTTCATGTCCCAACAAGGAACAAACTTCAAACTTCACCTGCAACTAACAACGCTATAAGAGGGGCTGAGCAAAGCACTAACATAGCCAAACAACAGTTTGCTAGGACAAGGTGGGTTAGAGGCTTGGTTTAACAATATGGGAGGCATGATAAGCAAGTGGTAGGTATCACAGCATAGGCATAGAAAAAGAACGAGCAACTAAGCAAGCAAAGATAGAAGTGATTTCGAGGGTATGGTCATCTTGCCAGAAATCCTGCAAGGAAGAAGAATGAGTCCATGAAGAAGACAAACGGATGAAGTCGAACGGATCCTCACAAACGCGACGTTATCGGAACTAACCCGAAGAAGCAACACCGGAAAAAAGCAAACGACATAGTAAACAACCATCACATAACATGGCATGATGCACAATCAAGTATGATGCATGTCCGGTTTAAAAATGCATGGCATGGCAAGGGGCACAAATAAAACTACAAGTTAAATGGAGCTCAATATGCAACGAGTTGCATATTGACGAAACACCACAACAATTATTTAGTTCTCTCTCGTTTAGGTACCCAACAATATTAAATGTTGTTAAACATGGCAAGAGGTGAGGCATAACAAAACTACACCATCTAAACAATTTAAATGGGACCAGATATAACAAACAACAAATCCGGTAAATCCCCATATGCATTAGCAATTTAAAGCAAACAACAATTTTAACCATTTGAGTTGTGTTATCATGATGCGGATGACATGAGCAAGTTTTATGCAATATTTATGAAAATGTTGTCATGATAAGATACGAGGCATTTGTCATCATGGCGGAAACGAAAGGGGTGCCACGGCAACGAATCTGAAAGTGATGCCACGGCAACATATCGGTTCCGGTAGCTCATAGAGATACAGGTGCAAAAGGAAGTGGCGGGAGCGAGCAAAAGAAGGTGGGGCGCTCCCGGATACCGGGTGTCCCAGGTGTCGGCGGCATGGCAACCGAGGGTCATACACATAACAAATAGGCACGCTGCAAACACGGGGTTCATCTCGTATCACATAACATGCATTCGGTCCACGAACGGTCGTGTCGATGGTTATACCTTTCGAAGCGTGCCTTATCGAAACGGATCAAGTTCGTAGAGGGAGGTAGGCGTTCTCGCGACGGCGGTAGTGGAAGTAGTTGTTCACGCAACGGTAGTCGGACTTGACGATACCGTTACACGGGTCTTCGGCACTGGTAGTGGAACCCATTTTTGTAGTTGTGCACCTTCCGTAGATGTTCGAGGTCATAGCGAGGATCTTGACGACCACGGAGTCTTCATGGTTCGACGGTACTTGACGTTCCAAGTGGTACTTGGCGAGTCTGCGTAGTTGTAAACATGTTGTAGTCGAACTTGACGGATCCGAACTCTTCAAGGGTCATCGTGGTACTCGTTCACGTGGTAGTCGTACATGTACTGAGGTCGAGGTCTTCGTGGACTTGCAAGCCTTGGCGGTTCCTGAGACGCCGGCAAAAGTACTGGAGGCGACACTGTATACTCGTACACTTGTCGGAGAGGACGTTTGCATGAAGCCCAAAACGAAACAGCCCCAAACGGAGGCAACAGAGGCGGAGGCGCACGAGGCAGCGAGGCGGTGGTCCCGCGAAAACAGGAGGTCAACGACGGCGCGGCGCATCACGGGAAGAGCAGCAGTAGGACGGAGTGGCTATAGGCACGGGAGGAGAAAGTCCATGGCGGAAGCGGGCGCTGGGCGCTTGGGGCGCCGGCGGCAGCCTCAGCCAAGAGAAGAAGGGCGCAACTGGGTGGCCTGGAGGTCAAGGAGACAGGCAGGTTCACGGGATGTAGCACGGCATGACATCGAGATAGAGACCCGCGGCGGCGCCATGGCTGCCGAACAGGGCGTCGGCTCTCCTGGACGAGGAGGAGGCCGTGGAGGAGATCGGGCGTCGGGTCGACCTTCGGTGACGGCGGGGCTAGGGCTCACCGGATCAGGGGGGCTGCGGGCGCCATGGGGTGGCGCTGGGAACCCGGCGGGCTTGAGCAGCTCCAAGCGGCGGCGGATGTCGGCGACGGCCGAAGCAGAGGACGGTGAGAGGAGCCAAGAGCGCGCGGGAGGGACGAGGTTGGTTCGATGGCGCTGCTAGGACAGGAGGCCGAGCTAGGGAGCGGGCACTGGTACGAGGGGTTCTCGTGGTGGAGGTGGCGAGGGGATCGGCCGGTAGCTGCGCGAGGGAGATGGGGATCGAAGAGATGGGTTCGGGCGAGAGGATCTGGCGGCGCGAGGGAAGAGGCTGGGCCTAGGGTTAGGGATTGCAGCGGGGCTGTTGGGCCGGCGCGAGAGGCCCAGTGAGAGGAGGTCTACCAGGCCGGTTGGTGATGGAGAGGCCCTGGTGGGCTGCGGCTGTCCTCAAACTGCTGTTTCCTCTCTCTAATTTTCTTCAATCAGAAAATAAAGAGAAAATCACAGGGGAAAAGAAGAGGTGTATGAGAAATATAAAAATATCCCCATGACCTTTAATTCATGCCCTATTTGATAAAATTGGTTTGGACATTTTTGGAGGTATAAAAATAAAACAAGTTTAAATATGATTCAAAGTTGAGGCATGTTTGAACCAAACCAAAACAACTCCAAAGGATCTGAAATTTGACAGAGAGGTTGAGGGCATGGTCGAGAATTTATAGGAAAAGAATGAACATTAATAGAGAAGGGGAAAGTGGCACTTGCAAAAGAAAGGAACTAGAAGGAAAAGAGAAGGAGATGATGTATGGGACAAAGGCATTGGGATATTTTGCAAGTGTGTTTGCGGTAATTCCAAACGAGTGGAATATTTTATTTAGCTCCCTAATATTGGGAGGATATGTTATAAAGAGAATCACCATGTGAATTCACTCGATTTAAATGGACCAAAGATCCATGCAATTTATTTAGTTGAGTTACAAAAGATTTATGAGATGATGGCATGATGACATGATGCAATGCACATGATGCAACGCACCAAACAAAACACACGACGAAACCCAGAAACCCTGGAGGCATCTGCAACTCCAGTCTTGGGGCGTTACAGCTATTTAGTTAATTTTTTTTGCAGATGATTAATAGATAAATTCCTCACGTCCAGAAATTTATTTTAGAATTTTTGGGGTTCCAGATCTTGCGCTAGCTACAGATTACTACAGACTGTTCTGTTTTTGACAGATTCTGTTTTTCGTGTGTTGTTTGCTTATTTTGATGAATCTACGGCTAGTAAAATAGTTTATAATCCATAGAGAAGTTGGAATACAGTAGGTTTAACACCAATATAAATAAAGAATGAGTTCATTACAATACCTTGAAGTGGTCTTTTGTTTTCTTTCGCTAACGGAGCTCACGAGTTTTCTATTTTGAGTTTTGTGTTGTGAAGTTTTCAAGTTTTGGGTGAATTCTTTTGATGGATCATGGAACAAGAAGTGGCAAGAGCCTAAGATTGGGGATGCCCATGGCACCCCAAGATAATCCAAGGGCACCAAAAATTCAAAGCTTGGGGATGCCCCTGGAAGGCATCCCCTCTTTCGTCCACTTCCATCGGTAATTTACCTAGAGCTATATTTTTATTCACCAACTTGATATGTGTTTTGCTTGGAGCGTCTTGTATTATTTGTGTCTTTGTTTGTTAGTATGCCACAATCTTCCTTGCTGTACACACCTTTTGAGAGAGCCATACATGATTAAAATTTGATAGAATACTCTATGTGCTTCACTTATATCTTTTGAGCTAGATAATTTTACTCTATGTGCTTCACTTATATCCTTTTGAGCTAGATAATTTTGCTCTATGTGCTTCACTTAGATCTTTTTGAGCACGGTGGTGGATATGTTTTAAAGAAACTATTGATCTCTCATGCTTCACTTAAATTAATTTGAGAGTCTCTTAATAGCATGGTAATTTGCCTAATAATAATATGCTTGGTATTCAAGATTTGTGAAACTTTCTTTTGAGTGTGTTGAATACTAAGAAAAGATTGAAGCATGATAATTGTTTTGAGTTATGGAGGTGATAATATTAAAGTCATGCTAGTTGAGTAGTTGTGAATTTAAAGAATACTTGTGTTGAAGTTTGTGATTCCCATAGCATGCACGTATGGTGAACCGTTATGTGATGAAGTCGGAGCATGATTTATTTATTGATTGTCTTCCTTATGAGTGGCGGTCGGAGACGAGCGATGGTCTTTTCCTACCAATCTATCCCCCAGGAGCATGCGCGTAATACTTTGCTTCGATAACTTCTAAATTTTTGCAATAAGTATATGAGTTCTTTATGACTAATGTTGAGTCCATGGATTATACGCACTCTAACCCTTAAGAGTTGGTGCAAACTTCGCCGGTGCATCCAAACCCCGTGATATGATACACTCTATCACACATAAACCTCCTTATACCTTCCTCAAAACTGCCACCATACCTACCTATTATGGCATTTCCATAGTCATTCCGAGATATATTGCCATGCAACTTTCCACCATCTAGTTCATCATGGTCATATTGCATATCCCGGTACACCGCCGGATGCATTCACATAGAGTCATATTTTGTTCTAAGTATCGAGTTGTAATTGTTGAGTTATAGGAAAAATAAAAGTGTGATGATCATCATTATTAGAGCATTGTCCCAATGAGGAAAGAATGATGGAGACTATGATTCCCCCATAAGTCGGGATGAGACTTCGGACGAAAAATACAAAATAAAAAAAGAGGCCAAAGAAGCCCAAATAAAAAGAGGCCATAAAAATAGAAAAGGCCCAAACAAAAAATGAGAGAAAAAGAGAGAAGGGACAATGTTACTATCCTTTTACCACACTTGTGCTTCAAAGTAGCACCATGATCTTCATAGTAGAGAGTCTCTCATGTTATCACTTTCATATACTAGTGGGAATTTTTCATTATAGAACTTGGCTTGTATATTCCAATGATGGGCTTCCTCAAATTGCCCTAGGTCTTCATGAGCAAGCAAGTTGGATGCACACCCACTTAGTTTCTTTTTGAGATTTCATATACTTATAGCTCTAGTGAATCCGTTGCATGGCAATCCCTACTCACTCACATTGATATCTATTGATTGGCATCTCCATAGCCCGTTGATACGCCTAGTTGATGTGAGACTATCTTCTTCTTTTTGTCTTCTCCACAACCACCATTCTATTCCACCTATAGTGCTATATCCATGGCTCACACTCATGTATTGCGTGAAGATTGAAAAAGTTAGAGTATGAAACAATTTCTTGGCTTGTCATCGGGGTTGTGCATGATTTAAATACTTTGCATGGTGAAGTTGGAGCATAGCCAGACTATATGATTTTGTAGGGATAACTTTCTTTGGCCATGTTATTTTGAGAAGACATAATTTATTTGTTAGTATGCTTGAAGTATTATTATTTTCTATGTCAATATAAACTTTTATCTTGAATCCTTCTAATCTGAATATTCATACCACAATTAAGAAGATTTGCATTGAAATTATGCCAAGTAGCACTCCGCATCAAAAATTCTCTTTTTATCATTTACCTACTCGAGAACGAGCAGGAATTAAGCTTGGGGATGCCTGATACGTCTCCAACGTATCTATAATTTTTGATTGCTCCATGCTATATTATCTACTGTTTTGGACTATATTGGGCTTTAGTTTCCACTTTTATATTATTTTTGGGACTAACCTATTAACCGGAGGCCCAGCCCAGAATTTCTGTTTTTTTGCCTACTTCAGTGTTTCGGATAAACAGAATATCAAACGGAGTCCAAACGGAATAAAATCTTCGGAAACGTGATTTTCTCACTGAACGTGATCCAGGAGACTTGGACCCTACTACAAGGGATCAAAGAGGTGGTCACAAGGGTGGGGGCGCGCCCCCTGCCTTGTGGGCCCCTCGGTGCTCCACCGACGTACTCCTTCCTCCTATATATACACACGTACCCCCAAACGATCAGAGGAGGAGCCAAAAACCTAATTCCACCGCCGCAACTTTCTGTATCCACGAGATCCCATCTTGGGGCCTGTTCTGGAGCTCCGCCGGAAGAGGGCCGTCATCACGGAGGGCTTCTACATCATCCTAGCCCCTCCGATGATGTGTGAGTAGTTTACCTCAGACCTTCGGGTCCATAGTTAGTAGCTATATGGCTTCTTCTCTCTATTTGAATCTCAATACAAAGTTCTCCCCCTCTCTCATGGAGATCTATTCGATATAATCTTCTTTTTGCGGTGTGTTTGTTGAGACTGATGAATTGTGGGTTTATGATCAAGCCTATCTATGAATAATATTTGAATCTTCTCTGAATTCTTTTATGCATGATTGGCTATCTTTGCAAGTCTCTTCGAATTATCCGTTTGGTTTGGCCAACTAGATTGCTAGTTCTTGCCATGGGGGAAGTGCTTAGCTTTGGGTTCGATCTTGCGGTGTCCTTACCCAGTGACAGAAGGGGCAGCAAGGCATGTATTGTATCGTTGCCATCGAGGATAACAAGATGGGGTTTATTTCATATTGCATGAATTTATCTCTCTACATCATGTCATCTTGCTTAAGGCGTTACTCTGTTTTTAACTTAATACTCTAGATGCATGCTGGATAGCGGTCGATGAGTGGAGTAATAGTAGTAGATGCAGAATTGTTTCGATCTACTTGTCACGGACGTGATGCCTATATACATGATCATGCCTAGATATTCTCATAATTATGCTCAATTCTATCAATTGCTCAATAGTAATTTGTTCACCCACCGTAGAATACTTATGCTCTTGAGAGAAGCCACTAGTGAAACCTATGGCCCCCGGGTCTATTCTCATCATATCAATCTCCATCACTTTTATATTGTTTTGCTATTTACTTTGCTTTTACTTTTTACTTTGCATCTTTATATCAAAAATACCAAAAATATTCTATCTATCAGATCTCACTCTCGTCATTGACCGTGAAGGGCTTGGCAACCCCTAATCGCGTTGGTTGTGAGTGGCTATCGCTTTGTGCAGGTACGAGGGACTTGAGCATGGGCTCCTACTGGATTGATACCTTGGTTCTCAAAAACTGAGGGAAATACTTATGCTACTCCGCTGCATCATCCCTTCCTCTTCGGGGAAAACCAACGCAAGCTCAAGATGTAGCAAGAAGGATTTCTCTGGCTGATCCTTCTTCTTGCAGTTTTTGTTCCTCCTTTTCTCTCTACTCGTTGTATTCCTGGGCTACATCCAGTTGATCCTTTGAATTTGTAGTATTTGGTTTAATGTGGAAGTACCTTAATCTGTACGAAAGAGATGTTGGTTCTATGACTGATAATATCTAGGTGCACGCTTAAATTCAATATTTAGGGATTTTTTTTGAATTGTTTGGATTGCTTACCACATGTGTCATGTGGTCAATATTTAGGGATTATTAACATATGAAAACAATAATTCAATCGCCTATGTAAATGTGTACAACTAATTTTCAAGATAAATTGAAACATGACACGTGCACATGCAATTTGCCAACAAGTCCAGTTGTAGTAGAAAAAGACAGCATGTGCATGTATCCAACCGTGCCTCCTACGATTTTGTTCCATGCTTTTGTCGCCACATGTCTTTGGAAGTAAAAAAATATATAAGGTGATTTTCTCATAATAAACCGTTTTGGAGAGAAATTTGCAACCAACCAAAAATATCTACTGCGTGCAACTTGGCCCCCGTGAGGAGATTGGATCGACTCCTAGATTATAGGGTGAGGCCATCGTTATCGTGAGAGAAGAATTCATTTTTTCGACGGAAGGTAGGAATTTTGTGTGGTTACAAAATGGAATGCACCCCTTTGAGAGGGAAAAAATGGACCTTATTGTAATTAAGGAAATTATTATTTAACAGAAACCTTGCTATTTTCAAGCCATTATAAAAATAAGTAAATTGTTTTGGCAAAAAAATTTATTATGGGTTAGTTCGTTTTGTGGACATGTATGTGTAGTGGTGCATGCTGTGGGCCCAGGTAGCTCTAGGTGCATGCAGTGTATCATGCTGGCTAGGGGTGCACAAGGTAGTAACCTCGTGAATCGGGGTGAAAGTCTTATGCTAATTCTATTTTGTGGTGTGCGACATACTCCCTCCGTCCAAAAATACTTGTCATCAAAATGGATAAAAAGAGATGTATCTAGAACTAAAATACGTCTACATACATCCACTTTATCCATTTTGATGACAAGTATTTTAGGACGAAGGGAGTATGAGTCTACTCGGGGGGAATGCTTGGCTTGGGGGGCGGCGTAAGTGGTGTGGTTCTAGTGCGTAAGTGGTGCGCCACGTGAGTCTAGACGGCGGGGGTGCATTGTTTGGATCTAGCTACCTTGAGGTAACGCGTTCGGTTTGCGCACTGAGTGCGGGCTCGTTCCTCCGTTTTCATCGGTGCTTTCTCTCGGGTCAACGGAGAACAATCCAAACTCGCATGCTAGGTCCCAACCTTTCTTGGGTCCAGCGTGCCATATTCAGGACATTTGCCGCATTTCTAGGGTAGTATCATCGGGAATTCACAATCTATACCGCGACCACATGAAATCATAGCAGGGAATGGGGTAACAATCACATGCTAAGCTCTTTGGTCCATATATATGGGCCATGTGCCACCAAAGAGAAGGGCCGCCTTAGAGCCATTGTCCATTGAGAGGAAACGAGTCTGGCCTACGAACGATGTGCGGGGCCTGCCCCTTCATCTGCTTCAGAACTCTGTGCCGCAAGATGTGGACCCTAGCAACCAAGGCCCGTCCCGTGCACCGCACGTCAACTGGACGCACACCATGCATGCATGCGTGGCCAAGTAGACTCCGACCGGTCAACCTTGACAATGTATAAAGATGCATGCGCACTCATTAGCCATCTAGCCCCCAGCCATGCACATCTAGCCCCCAGTCTGCGCAAAGCACCGTGAATACGCAAGGGATTACATCGTCAGTTTCATGCTCGCCAATAAGGACAAGGAGGCGATTCTCATGCCTTATCATCCCGTGTAAGTCATCCGCGCTGCTATCCTTCCTTCGATTTCAATCATTCATTTTCATGGTGGAGGCTAATTAATTTGAGGTGTACTTATTTTGCGCAGCGGCGGCCGCGCCGTCCTCATCATCCTCTACCCCCGATTCTCCCATGCTCTTTACTTGGACTCGTCGAAGAACATTCACAAAAAGTATTACACCCACATCAAGGATGTTCTCGACAGTGCTATGTTTTACTACCAAGCAAGGGGTGGTGAGGTCAGGGACAAGAAGAGAAGGGGCGGCAGGGGCGCCTTCGGCCATAAGATCGACTTCTGCTGCATCCAGCAACCGAACGATTCTCTTAATGATGGATTCTATGTCCTACACCACATGTTGGAGTACAGAAGGGATCACCAGAACCTTCGCATGTGACCTAGATCCGGCGATGCCCATATTCTGCAATGGGCAAAGGACATAGGAGATATCAAGGATCATCGACTTCGAGCTGAGTTCTATAACATCCAGTGCGAACTTGCCCAAATCATCATGAAGGAGGTCGTCGGAAAAACAGGGATGTTCTACGGAGAAGGACAAATGTTGCGGGAAGACGTCCGAACATGGATAGCCTCTCAGCATCACGACATGAAGCCTTTCACTAAGCTCGAGGACTATCTCCCTAACTTGGATGGATGGAACGACATGTTGGAGTGATTGTCGATATATGACAATGTGTCCGTTTAGTCCATACTTTCTGTATGACAAAACTTTGAGTTATGCACGGTGAAACTTTATTTGTGATGTAATTAAACCGTCCTCCTCCTCGACTAGCGAAAATCACTCTAGTTAGGGCATTTTGGGGTACGATGAACTTTGTTATTTATGCTTATGATATGTTGTTTCTATTTTTGCCAAGTCTGTCTCTTTCTGTTGCTCAACTATATATGTTGCATATCATCGACTCATGTGACGTTGCAGGTGCATAGATCATAGATGGCAAAGAAGTGCTACGCCAGGAGTATATATACGACAAGTGGCCGGAGTGTCAGGCCCAGGCGTACCGGTTTCTGGTTTCCGAGCGACAGGCAGTAGTTAGTTTAGGTTCACGCTAATGCGAGAGAGGGATACAAACTCATGTACTCAAAGTGATAGCTCTTCTTGCTTATATCATTGTTTAGATGGATGACGATGTATTTGAAAGTAATCGAGACTTGTATCGCTATTTTCGAGATGATGACAAGAGACCACTTTGTGTTGGATGATGATTATGATGATGACATGATTTGATGAGACTAATTGTATGTATATGCTATGATTACATTTGTATGTGTATGATATGCTAAAGATTATTGTATAAAGCCTATTCAAATACAAAACAAATATGTAGGAAAAAAACTAATAAAACTAGTAGTAGCGAGGGGTAAGAATTTAGCAGTAGCGCCGCCTTACCAGTAGCGCTTCCCAGTAAACAGCGCTGCAGATAATATCAACAGCGCCCTTTTCTAAAGAGCGCTACAGCTATTCATGTATAGCAGTAGCGTGGCTCAACAGGCGCTATTGCTATACGTTAGTTGTAGCGCCTTATTAGTAGCGTCGGCCCCGCGCTACTGAGAGGCCCAAAACCCGCGCTGCTGCTAGGATTTTCCTTAGTAGTGAGCCATGCACACCTAGCGAGTTACACTCAAACCATGCACCATTTGCCAAGTTCACCCACACCATCCATCCACTATTGACCCAACCTTGGTTCGTTGGACCTTCGACACGAGTCCCTTCCCTCGGCATGCCAGGTATGTCAAAGCAACACGCGACTACACATATTGCACACCTAGATACGACGTCATTCACTAGTGCCAGCAAACCTGTGCACCTGAGCATCTCTATCCATGGTGGACACTAGCGCATGGTTAGGATCGAGAAGACTAGCGTCACATGTTGTCGGCCCGATTGGCTGGGGGTGCATGACATGGTCCAGATGAAACGCATGGTATCACATGGATCCACATTCCCCTGCCTGATACCAGACAGCGGGCATATACCAGACGAATCCAAGCGGTCGCCGATGAAGCTTGGATGCCATGTGTTATGTGCATGCTGAATTTCAATATTTAGGAATTATTAACATATGAAAACAATAATTCAAGCGTCTATGTAAGGGTGTACAACATAATTTTCAAGAAAAAAATGAAAGATGACACGTGCACATGCAATTTGCCAACAAGTGCACTTGTAGTACAAAAAGACAGCATGTGCACGTATCCCACCATGCCTTCTACAATTTTGTTCCATGTTTTTTCGCCACATATCTTTGGAAGGAAAAACAAAAGAATGTGATTTTCCCATAATAAACCGTTTTGGAGAGATGGTTGCAACCAACCAAGATAGATAGTGTGTGGAAGTTGTCCCCCGTGGGGAGATTGGATTGACCACTCCTAGATTATAGGGCGAGGCCACCGTGAACGTGATCGTGAGAGGGTGAAGAACGATTCATTTTTTGAGGGAAAGGAAGGAATTTTGTGGGTTTACAAAAAAGGAATGCACCCCTTTTTGAGGGACAAAAAATGCACCTTATAATGTGTAATTAATGAAATTATAATTTAATAGAAACCTTGTTATTTTCAAGCAATTTAAAAACAACTTACTTGTTTTGTCAAAAAAATGTTGATAATGCGATAGTCCATTTTTGTGGACACTTACGTGTAGTGGTGCATGTTGTGGAAATCGGGGTGAAAGTCTTGTGCTAAGCTATTTTGCGGGGTGTGACATATGAGTCTACACAGGGAATGGTTGGCTTGGTGGCCGACTTAAGTGGTGTGGGTCTAGTGCCTAAGTGGTGCGCCGCGTGGGTCTAGATGGCGGGGATGCATGGTTTGGATCTAGCTACCTTGAGGTAAGGCGTCCGATTTTCGCAGTGAATGTGGGCTCGTTCCTCCATTGTCGTCGATGCTTTCTCTCGGGTCAACGGAGAACAATCCAAAAGTGCATGCAAGGTCTCGGCTTTTCTCGGAGCCCGCGCGTGCCATATTCGGGACATTTGCCGCATTTCTAGAGTAGTATCCTCGAAAATTCAGGATCTATACCGCGGCCACATGAAATCATAGCAGGGATTGGGGGCGACAATTCCATGCAAAGCTCTGGTCCATATATGGGCCATGTGCGACCAATGGGAAGGGCCACCTCAGAGCCGTTGTTAAGGGAAAAAATGTCGGGTGTCGTCTGCCGCCGCTATAATCCGTGCAAATTCACGAGGGATCGGAATTTCTTGGGACCTTTCGCGGTGTGGGTGTGGTTGAACATCAAGAGCGGAACGCATAAGCCTTCACGTAGTTTTTGTGTAAACAAGACCAAAACGCATCCTGGTGCTAGGCATCAAGACGAAACAAGTCCTGCTTGTGGACGGAGACCGGGGCCCACACCTTCATCTGCTTTAGAACTCTGTGCCGCAAGTTGTGCGCCCTAGCCACGAAGGCACGTCCCGTGCGCCGCATGCCAATTGGACCCACACCATGCATGCATGCATGGCGACGTAGACAACCACCGTTCAACCTTGACAATGTAAAGATGACGCACGCGCACTCATTAGCCATCTAGCCTCCCAGCCACCTACACTCAAACCATGCACCGTTAGCCAGGTTGACCCACACCATACATACAACATTGACCCCACCGTGGTTTGTTGGACCTTCGACGAGTCCCTCCCGTCGGTATGCCAGGCATGCCAAAGAGACACGCGGCTACACATATTGCACACCGAGATCCAAGTCATTCACTAGTGCTAGCAAACCTGTCCACATGAGCATTTCTGTGCATGGTTGACACTAGCTCATTGTTTGGATCGAGAAGGCTAGCGGCGCATGCTTTGGCCCGGCTGGCTAGGGGTGCATGATATGGGTCCAGATGAAACACATGGCATCGCGTGGATCAACATTCCCCTCCTCGGTACCGGACATTGGATATATGGCAGACGAATCCGCGTGGTTGCTGTCGAAGTTTTGTCACATCCATTTGCCATTCCATTGTTTGTAAAGTTTAACAACATATTTTAGGACAAATATAAAACATGACACATGCAGATGAAACAAGCCTACAGATGCAGTTGTCCCACTGTATGACTTTGTTCTGTGTAATGAGGGAGCAATTGCATTACACAGTTTTTTGAAGGGAAGTTGCATTACTCCTAAATCATGGCTGTGCATGATCGGGCTATTCATTTTAGTGAGAAGTTGCGTTTTGACATGGCAGAAGTGGTGGTGTGAACAACGCACGGAGAGGTGTGAACGTGGCAACAAATGCGGTTGACTAGCCAAGGACTAAATCGGCCGCTCCGGTTCCCCATAGCATTAATCTCACCACCACCCCCTCTTCCCGTCCTCTTCTCCATCCACAAATCCACAAATATCCACAACCGAGGGTTTTCTCCTCCCACGCCTCACCACTCGCCGTGCACTTCCCACCGCTGCTCCCTTCTTGCCGCTGCACCTCAGCCATCGAGATGCCCAAGTGCACCATGGGAAGGAGGGCCGATGCCGGGGCCGATGCCATGGCGCACGAAGCATCCAAGCCCCGTGTGAAGCTGCACATGGAGAAACCCGTCCTCGCCGGCAAGGGGTCCAGCCGGCAGCAGGGCGGCCTTGACGTCGTCGACCACGTCCAGGCTCTTCATCCGGTGCAGGTGGCACCTACGCCGCAGCAGGTGGCTCGTCCGCCGGAGCAGGTGACTCCTCTACCACACCATCTGCCTCCTCTGTCATAGCCCGTCGTCAACATCGACGGTGACGACGACGGAGAAGAGGTCAGTCATCTATTGTCACGACCGGTTTTCCAATAAAAATATTTATTGAGAAACCAATCTTTTGAGTCCAGTATGAGAGAAATCCTCCTCACTGGTAGACAATTTCTTGATACAATAAGCCAGTAGCATAAAATATATTACAGGGTCGAACTGCGGTTGCTCAACCAAATTATTACAAGCACGCCAATAATTATACATAATGGCGGACATGACACAGTGGTGTGGAGACATACTACTGACTCGAGGATAGGGCGGTGGTGGAAAAACACAGCGCGGAGAGAAATACAAGACTCTAAGTCTATCATCTCATCGAGCGTCGAGGTGAGGCTCGATGAATTTATTTGGTAGCGGAAGCGGATATAAAACAGTGACCAAATCCAGGGTCGCACGAGACTGACTGGGACTCCTCTAAGTGTCGGACTCGCTATCAAACTCTTCATCCATGAGATCGCCTTCGTCAGCATCTGGCCAAATCAACAAGCCAGTGAGTACTTTGAAAGTACTCGCAAGACAGTTCGGACGTAAGATATAACAAATGCATGCATGTATGCATCATGATTAATTCACCAATGTACAGTCAAAAATTAACTTAACAAGGTAAGTAAAAGGGAAACGGCGGTAGTCTGCCTGAAATCCCAACAGAACATAAATAATTACCGATCGGGTGTCTGAAGCGACGCCTCGAAAGGTGAACAAATAAATATAAGGAAAAAGATGCCACAGTCGGGCGTCTTAGCGACACCACATAAAGGGCTTAAAAAGAAATACCTCAGTCGGACGTCGGGGCGACGTCACAGAAAGGGCTTTAAAAGAAATGCCACAGTCGGACGTCGGGACGACATCACAGAAAGGGCTTTAAAAGAAATGCCACAGTCGGACGTCGGGGCGACATCACAGAAAGGGCTTTAAAAGAAATGCCACAGTCGGACGTCGGGGCGACATCACGGAAAGGGCTTTAAAAGAAATGCCACAGTCGGACGTCGGGGCGACATCACAGAAAGGGCTTTGATTCACAAGTAAATAATACTCATAATAAACATTTAATTCATGAGAATAAATGGGTTAGTCCATCCACAAGAATATTCAATTAACCGGAATTAGCACTCATGCGAATCATCGGAGTCTCTGTCATCAAAACTGACATTGTTAGGACAAGATAAAACAAATTTGGACATGGAATAGATGATTTGGAGGGATATATGACTCTGCAGAGTTTGTACAAAATTATTCCCACAGCCAACGGATTTCCGTAGTCACGAAGGACTAGTTCCGTTTACGGTATTTCGGAAGAAAACACAGCTAACCAGTACACACCCATCCTACCTCTCGATGCTAGGAATCACCCTAGACATCGTCCAAGAAAAACTTTTGAGACGGGGAGATCACAATCTCGAATAGCATGGGATCAAATTTATATACGCGCGCTCTAAGGGGTGCCCCCCTCTCGGTCCCAACCGGAAACACCCATGCCCCCTGACCGGATGACTGGCTTTAATCCAGGGCCATGGAACCATCATCACGGCCTCTCCTTTTGGTGTGTACCAGAAAAGCGGTTTGCAACTTACTAAACCATATTCCTTGCGGAAAACATGTGGTAGTACAGGGAAGGAAATGAAAGGAACTGGACCGATACGGTTTGACACTGAAGTCACATAGTCTGGCATAAGACTGGCATGCTACGACACTGCCATCTTACCCATCCTCATGCCAACACATGGCCATTCATACTCACATCCATCCACTTATGGATCATCGAACTCACTTACCTCATTATCGCATAAAATGACATTCATCGATATGCTTATCAACATGCCATGAAACTAACTAAATGCAAAACATGCCAAGACACTCATCATATCAAAAGTTCAAACATGCTTGCCTGGTTCAGAGTAGTCGGAGCCTAGCTCGGTGAAGTTTGCGGCTCCGTCACCTCCTTCGGTATCTACGGTATAAAGAAAGTATATGCGCTATCGTAAATACCAAGAGGTGCACAAAAAGTATACCAAATATTTTCAAATAAATCTGATAAAAACTAGACAAAATTTTAAAGAGAACAGAAAAAGAATCAACCAAAAATACCTTTCTGTTTAAAAGTTATAAAGGTTTTTGTCCAGGGACTCATCTGTAATGAAACAGAAGTTTTCTAGGGGCTAGTTTATAAAAACAGAAAGCGCTTCGGTAGCGACTACGCCAGCCCAGAGGGAAAGCGCATTCGGCAGAAGACGTTTTCAGAAAACGCTTCGCTCCGACAGGATAGAGAGGCTGACAGGCGGGTCCCGCCCGTCAGGTTTAAATATTCAAACGGGGCGGCAGAGTTCGCCGGTGCCCGAGAGCCGCGGTGGTCACCGGCGGCGATCCACGGCGAGGCAGAGAGATCGGAGGGTACCTCCGTGTTCAGGGCACCCTTCCGCGTCGGTTGGTGGTGGTGGTGGCGGTCGGCGAGCACCACGTCGACGGCGAGCTTTGCTCCGGCGGACGGCGGTTCGGGTGGTTGCGGACTTCGTCGGAGAGAGCTGCAGTGATCAAATTGAGGAGGGGGTTAGGCTTCTGGTAGCTAGAGGGAGTAACTGACGGGGTTTGGGCGCCGGAGATGGCCTCACCGGAGCGAATCGTGGTGGAGGCCGAGGCGGATCGGGGCGGCCGGAGTTGAGGGGGAAGACCTCCTCGGGGTCCCCCTAGTGGCCTGGCGTGGCGTTGGTGAGGTGTGGGGATGAGGCGTGCACGAGGGTGAGCTCGGGGGCCCTTTTTATAGGCGGTCCGAGGCGGTGGCCGTGAACGGGGATTTCCGGCGATGGTTACGGTGGCGCAGTGCTCGGTCGGGGGTGATTAGGGAGTCGAGCGCCGTCGTGGGAGTTTACTGGGTCCGTTTAGACGCTAACCGGACTTGGATTAGAAGCTTAGGGCAGGCTTTGGTCGGAACGGGACGGCGCGGGTCCGTTGGCGGCAGAGAGCGCGTCCAGTGCTGTCGGGCCACGGCGACGGTGCAGCGGGGGTGCGCTGGCGTGCATGAGGCCACGCGGAGAGCCAGGGAGCGATGGGCGGCGCGGAACGGCGTTGAGCCGCCGTTCTTGTCCCCTGTCAGCCGCCACGGGAGGTCCCGACGCCGCAGAAGACTCCGGCGAGGGCGGGCCAGCGTGCCACCGACGCCAGGAAGAGGCCAAGTGAGCGTGTGGTGCTCCAGACAGTAGGAAGAGGCGGAGAGGAACGTGCCAAATGCACTGTGAACGCGTGAGTGAAGCTGACGAACGAAAAATGACACTGAAGACTGAATTTTTCTGAATTTTGAACAGTAACAGTGCCCGCAAGGTGTTCGACAGAATGCTTTTGGCCTCTGCAGATTTTTCCTTGAGCTGAAACTTGGTGGAGTGGCTTCTCATTGCTCACATAGGTTGCCTGAATTTTGGTGGAATTTTTGGAGTAGTGTAGATATGAATTTCATCAAATTTGGCAAATCTGGTCCAAACTTGCAGAGACTGAATTTTGAAAATTTTGAAAAGAGGAGGAGTGGATCAAGATGGTTCTGGGTTGTGGGTACAAAGGACTATCCAGGAGAGTTGGTTTGAGGTCAAAACTCAAATGCAATATGGTACTTGCTTTGAAAATCATTTGGGTTCAAAATAATTTTCAGATTTGTTTTGAGAGGAAAAATAATTAGAATAAAATCCAAAACTTGTTTGGATTAGTTGGGACAGAGGACTTAGGTTGATCACAAGGTGTAGGGGAGGTTTTGGAGGGGTTTTACCACATGGGAACAATGCAAAGTCAAGGGTGGTTCCAAGATATGAAAATCCCCAAATTTTCATGGAGTTTCATTTTAAAAGAAAACAATTTAAACTCAAAAATTAAATTTGAGAGAGAACCAACAGAGAAGAAGTTTCAAAAGATCAAACACCAAGGTTTGAAAAAATAAAATCCTTGCCAAAGCAAAGGAAGTTTTTAAGTGGAAGGTTTTTCTGAAAAAGAAAAATTTTAAATAGCCTTTCCTCAAAAACCACAAAGTTTTTGATAAAAACCAAATAAAAAATTTAGGGTGTCACACTCCTATTTTTGGAAATATCCTAGGTTTCCTTGTTCAGTCCTTTATCTATTTTTGGGCATGGCTAGGGTTTCTGATTTCCTTCCATCTATGAAATTCGTACCTAGATTCATTAGATCCGTTAGGTTTCAGGGCGGATCCACATGGGTGCATGGGTGTGGGGGTCGGCTCCTCATTGTATAGGTTATCTCGTTTTTAAGATCTACCAACCACTCCGATCCCATGGCTCTTGTGCATCCAAAATCTGTTGATGCCAAAGTTTGATAGCAGCAGCACGGGTACAGATGTACAATAGTGCACCCAAATTCTTTTTCGGCCGAAATTTCTTATATATGGTACTTGACCGGTATGAAACTGTCCTTGCACAACCATTTATGTGGGCCCCGGTAGCTGCTCTGGCTCCTCAGATGGATCATGTGTCTCCTCTGCCGTGGGTGACGCCTCTTGTGCCCGAGTCATCTATCTCCTTTATTTTTTTCTAAAATCCTAGGTGTGCTCTAGTCAGTCCTTCTCTTTATTTTTGGGGAAGGCCAGGGTTTCTTTTTATCTTTGGTCGATGGACTCCATATCAATATCCTATAGATGTGTTAGCTAACTAGCTAGGTTACATGCGTTGAGCCATGTATAGGCAATGTTTTGATCTAGATAAATTATTCTGCTAATAAATCCACCTAGGTTTGGTGATTGTGCTAATACAAATACATAGCTGGACCTTGAAATTGAATTGCCTACGTAGGTGATTGTGAAATTTTTTTCTGCAACTTAAGGATAACAACACCATGCCTTGTTTATGAAAATGTCATATTGTATGGTCATGAAGTAAATAATCTCCATTTTCTCTCATTCATGTCAGTACTGTCATTACGATGGACAAAGAATATTTTTCACATGAAATTTTTACATATTACTCCCTCCATTTGAAAAATATTGTTGTCGTTTTAGTTTGCAATATAAATTTAAACATTGATCGATATTTGGTTTAAATGTTCCATAAGTGGCTGTGGCAATGATTTTAAACATTGATTATCACTAATCAATGGCTATTTTAGAAAGAAATTGGATATCGTCAATGTTTTACTTGAGTTGTTAATTAGTTCTTTTGTAGGTTTTTTATCATTTATGCCACTAGTTGTATACCACTACTCAGTTTTTCCATTAGAAGTTACAGCCGCTTGCTACCTCTTGAGCATGCGTTGGTTTTCCCTTGAAGACGAAAGGACGATGCAGCAATGTAGCGTAAGTATTTCCCTCAGTTTTTGAGAACCAAGGTATCAATCCAGTACGAGGCCACACGCAAGCCCCTCGTACCTACACAAACAAATAAGAACCTTGCAACCAAAGCGATAAAGGGGTTGTCAATCCCTTCACGGCCACTTGCAAAAGTGAGATCTGAATGAGATAATAAGATAATATTTTTGGTATTTTTATGATAAAGATTGAAAGTAAAGATTGCAAAGTAAACGGCGACAAAAATAGCACATTGGCGGGAGATTAATATGATGAAAGATAGACCAGGGGGTCATAGGTTTCACTAGCGGCTTCTCTCAAGATAGCATAAGTATTACGATGGGTGAACAAATTACTGTCGAGCAATTGATAGAAAAGTCCATAATAATGAGAATATCTAGGCATGATCATGTATATAGGCATCACGTCCGCAACAAGTAGACCGACTCCTGTCTGCATCTACTACTATTACTCCACACATCGACCGCTATCCAGCATGCATCTAGAGTATTAAGTTCATAAGAACAGGGTAACACATTAGGCAAGATGACATGATGTAGAGGGATAAACTCAAGCAATATGATATAAACCCCATCTTTATATCCTCGATGGCAACAATACAATATGTGTCATTTCCCCTATTGTCATTGGGATCGAGCACCGCATGATTGAACCCAAAGCTAAGCACTTCTCCCATTGCAAGAAAGATCAATCTAGTAGGCCAAATCAAACTGATAATTCAAATAGACTTGCAAAGATAACCAATCATACATAAAAGAATTCAGAGGAAATTCAAATATTGTTCATAGATAATCTTGATCATAAACCCACAATTCATCAGATCTCGACAAACACACCGCAAAAAGAGTTACATCAAATAGATCACCAAGAATATTGAGGAGAACTTTGTATTGAGATCCAAAGAGACAGAAGAAGCCATCTATCTAATAACTATGGACCCGAAGGTCTGTGGTAAACTACTCACACATCATCGGAGAGGCTATCGTGTTGATGTAGAAGCCCTCTGTGATCGATGCCTCCTTTGGCGGAGCGCCGGAAAAGGCCACAAGGTGGGATCTCACGGGTACTGAAGGTTGTAGCGGTGGAAATAGGGTTTCATGGTGCTCCTGGATGGTTTCGAGGTACATAGGTATATATACGAGGAAGAAGTAGGTCGGTGGAGCCACGAGGGGTAAACGAGGGTGGAGGGCGCGCCCAGGGGGGTAGGCGCGCCCCCTGTCTCATGGCCTCCTCGTTGATTTCTTGACATCCACTCCAAGTCCTCTGGATCACGTTTGTTCCAAAAATCACGCTCCCGAAGGTTTCATTCCGTTTGGACTCCGTTTGATATTCCTTTTCTGCGAAATACTGAAATAGGCAAAAAAACAACAATTTGAACTGGGCCATAGGTTAATAGGTTAGTCCCAAAAATAATATAAAATTGTATAATAAAGCCCATTAAACATCCAAAACAGAATATATAATAGCATGGAGCAATCAATAACTATAGATACGTTGGAGACATATCAAGCATCCCCAAGCTTAATTCCTGCTCGTCCTCGAGTAGGTAAATGATAAAAACAGAATTTTTGATGTGGAATGCTACTTAGCATATTCTTCAATGTTATTTTCTTTATTGTGGCAAGAATGTTCAGATCCCAAAGATTCAAGATAAAAGTTTAATATTGACATAAAAGTAATAATACTTCAAGCATACTAACCAAGCAATTATGTCTTCTCAAAATAACATAGCCAAAGAAAGCTTATCCCTACAAAATCATATAGTTTGGCCATGCTTCATTTTCTTCACACAAGATGCTGTCATCTTGCACAACCCCAATGACAAGCCAATCAATTGTTTCATAGTTTGGTAATCTCAAACTTTTTTCAACTTTCACGCAATACATGAGCGTGAGCCATGGATATAGCACTATGGGTGGAATAGAATATGATGATGGGGGTCGTGTGGAGAAGACAAAAAAGGAGAAAGTCTCACATTGACGTGGCTAATCAACGGGCTAGGGAGATGCCCATCAATTGATGTCAATGCAAGGAGTAGGGATTTCCATGCAATGGATGCACTAGAGCTATAAATGTATGAAAGCTCAACAAAAGAAACTAAGTGGGTGTGCATCCAACTTGCTTGCTCATGAAGACCTAGGGCATTTGAGGAAGCCCATCGTTGGAATATACAAGCCAAGTTCTATAATGAATTCCCACTAGTATATGAAAGTGACAAAACAAGAGACTCTCTATCATAAAGATCATGGTGCTACTTTGAAGCACAAGTGTGGAAAAGGGATAGTAGTATTGTCCCTTTTTATTTCTCTTCTTTTTTTCTCTTTTTTTATTTGGCCTTTCTCCTTTTTTTATTTGGCCTTTCTCCTTTTTTTGGGACAATGCTCTATTAATGATGATCATCACACTTCTATTTATTTACAACTCGATGATTACAAATTGATACTAGAACAAAGTATGACTCTATATGAATGCTTCCAGCGGTGTACAGGGAAGGGCAATGAATCAAGAATGACATGTATGAAATAATATGCATGGTGGCTTTGCCACAAATACGATATCAACTACATGATCATGCAAGGCAATATGACAATGATGAAGCATGTCATAATAAATGGAACGGTGGAAAGTTGCATGGCAATATATCTCGGAATGGCTATGGAAATGCCATAACAGGTAGGTATGGTGGCTGTTTTGATGAAGATATAAGGAGGTTTATGTGTGATAGAGTGTATCATATCACGGGGTTTGGATGCACCGGCGAAGTTTGCACCAACTCTTAAGGTGAGAAAGGGAAATGCATGGTACCGAAGAGGCTAGCAATGATGGAAGGTTGAGAGTGCATATAATCCATGGACTCAACATTAGTCATAAAGAACTCACATACTTATTGCAAAAATCTACAAGTAATCAAAAATCAAGCACTACACGCATGATCCTAGGGGGATAGATTGGTTGGAAAAGACCATCGCTCGTCCCCGACTGCCACTCATAAGGATGACAATAAAAGAACACCTCATGTTTCAAATTTGTCACACAACGTTTACCATACGTGCATGCTATGGGACTTGCAAACTTCAACACAAGTATTTCTCAATTTCACAACTACTCAACTAGCACAACTTTAATATCACTATCTCCATATCTCAACTAGAACAGCTATCAAGTATCAAACTTCTCTTAGTATTCAATGCACTTTAAAGTTTTTATCTTGGATGCCTATCATGTTAGGACTAATTTTATAACCAAAGCAAATTACCATGCTGTTCTAAAGGACTCTCAAAATAATATAAGTGAAGCATGACAGATCAATAATTTCTATAAAATATAACCACCACCATGCTCTAAAAGATACTCCCTCTGTAAACTAATATAAGAATGTTTAGTTCACTAAATTAGTGATCTAAACACTCTTATATTAGTTTACGGAGGGAGTATAAGTGAAGCGCTAGAGCAAAATTGTTTAGCTCAAAAGATATAAGTGAAGCACATAGAGTATTCTAATAAATTCCAAATAATGTGTGTATATCTCAAAAGGTGTGTACAACAAGGATGATTATGGTGAACTAAAAGGAAAAGACTCAAATCATAGAAGACACTCCAAGCAAAACACATATCATGTGGTGAATAAAAATATAGCTCCAAGTAAAGCTACCGATGGACGAAGACAAAAGAGGGGATGCCTTCCAGGGCATCCCCAAGCTTAGGCTTTTGGGTTGTCCTTAGATTTTACCTTGGGTGCCTTGGGAATCCCCAAGATTAGGCACTTTCCACTCCTTGTTCCATCCATCAAATCTTTACCCAAAACTTGAAAATTTCACAACACAAAACTTAACAGAAAATCTCGTGAGCTCCGTTAGCGAAAGAAAACAAAACACCACTTCAAGGTACTGTAATGAACTCATCTTTATTTATATTGGTGTTAAACGTAATGTATTCCAACTTATATATGGTTCATAACCTCCGATGCTAGCCATAGATTCATCAAAATAAGCAAAGAACACACGAAAAACAGAATTTGTCAAAAACAGAACAGTCTGTCGTAATATGTACCTAACGCAAAATTCTGGAACTCCAAAAATTCTAATCTAAATTTATGGACGTGAGGAATTTATCTATTAATAATCTGCAAAAAGAATAAACTAAATAGCACTCTCCAGTAAAAAGTTGTAGCTAATCTCGTGAGCGCTAAAGTTTCTGTTTTTTACAGCAAGATCAAAAAGACTTCACCCAAGTCTTCCCAAAAGTTCTACTTGGAACAAACACTAATTAAAACATGAAACCAAATCTAACCAGAGCCTAGATGAATTATTTATTACTAAACATGAACAAAAAGCAAGGAACAAAAATAAAATTGGGTTGCCTCCCAACAAGCGCTATCGTTTAACGCCCCTAGCTAGGCATTGATAATTTTAATGATGCTCACAAGAAATATAGCAATTGAAACATAAAGAGAGCATCATATAGCATGTGAAAAACACATCTAAGTCTAACATACTTCCTATGCATAGGCATCTTATAGGCAAACAAATTATCATAGCAAGCAAAAACTAGCATATGCAAGGAAGAGGAAGAAACGATAGCAATCTCAACATGAAGAGAGGTAATTTAGTATCATGAAAATTTCTACAACTATATTTTCCTCTCTCATAATAATTACATGTAGGATCATAGGAAAATTCAACAAAATAGCTATCACAAAACATATTATTAACACGATCCACATGTATGCAAAGTTGACACTCTTCCAAAATAGTGGAATTAACATTAACTAAAGTCATGACCTCTCCAAACCCACTTTTATCAAAAAATTCATAAGATTGATATTCTCCAAATATGTGGGATCTAAATTCGAAACTCTTTCAAACCCACTTTCAATATTATTGCAAACATTATTATCAATCTCATATTCATCATGGGGCTTTAATAAATTTTGAAGATTGTAAGAAGATTCACCCCAATCATGATCATTGCAACAAGTAGTGGACATAGCAAAACTAGCATCCCCAAGCTTATGGTTTTGCATATCATTAACACAATTGACATTAATAGAATTTATAATAATATCATTGCAATCATGCTTTTCATTCAAGGAACTATCATGAATCACTTCATAAGTTTCTTCTTTCAACACTTCATCACAATTTTCAGATTCACGAATTTCAAGCAAAACCCCATAAAGATAATCTAGTGCACAAAACTCACTAGCAATTGGTTCATAATAATTGGATCTTTTAAAAAGATTAGGAAGAGGATGAGGATCCATAACAATAGATTTTTAGCAAGCGAAGATGCAAGCACATAGAAGGCACATGGCAACACAAGCAAACGAAAAAGACGAACGGAAGAGGGGCGAAGAAAAGGCAAAGGTGAAGTGGGGGAGAGGAAAATGAGAGGCAAATGGCAAATAATGTAATGCGAGGGATAAGAGTTTGTGATGGGTACTTGGTATGTCTTGACTTGTGCGTACACTCCCCGGCAACGGCGCCAGAAATGGCTCGTTGTTGGGAGATCAAATCTTGACTTGACTTGGTGTACACCTCGCCGGCAACGGCGCCAGAAATCCTTCTTGCTACCTCTTGAGCATGCATTGCTTTTCCCTTGAAGGGGAAAGGGTGATGCAGCAAAGTAGCGTAAGTATTTCCTTCGGTTTTGAGAACCAAGGTATCAATCCAGTAGGAGCCCACATGCAAGTCCCTCGTACCTACACAAACAAATAAGAACCTTGCAACCAACGCGATAAAGGGGTTGTCAATCCCTTCACGGCCACTTGCAAAAGTGAGAACTGATAGAGATGATAAGATAATATTTTTGGTATTTTTATGATAAAGATTGAAAGTAAAGATTGCAAAGTAAACGGCGACAGAAATAGCACGTTGGCAGGAGATTAATATGATCGAAGATAGACCCGGGGGCCATAGGTTTCACTAGTGTCTGCTCTCAAGATAGCATAATTATTATGATGGGTGAACAAATTATTGTCGATCAATTGATAGAAAAGTGCATAATTATGAGAATATCAAGGCATGATCATGTATATAGGCATCACGTCCGCAACAAGTAGACCGACTCCTGCCTGCATCTACTACTATTACTCCATGCATCGACAACTATCCAACATGCATCTAGAGTATTAAGTTCATAAGAACAGAGTAACGCATTAGGCAAGATGACATGATGTCGAGGGATAAACTCAAGCAATATGATATAAACCCCATCTTTATATCCTCGATGGCAACAATACAATACATGTCGTTTCCCCTACTGTCACTGGGATCGAGCACCGCATGATTGAACCCAAAGCTAAGCACTTCTCCCATTGCAATAAAGATCAATCTAGTAGGCCAAACCAAACTGATAATTTGAATAGACTTGCAAAGATAACCAATCATACATAAAAGAATTCAGAGGACATTCAAATATTGTTCATAGATAATCTTGATCATAAACCCACAATTCATCGGATCTCGACAAATACACTGCAAAAAGAGTTACATCAAATAGATCTCCAAGAAGATTGAGGAGAACTTTGTATTGAGATCCAAAGAGACGTAATAAGCCATCTAGCTAATAACTATGGACCCGAAGGTCTGTGGTAAACTACTCACACATCATCGGAGAGGCTATGGTGTTGATGTAGACGCCCTCCATGATCAATGCCCCCTCCGGCGAAGCGCCGGAAAAGGCCCCAAGATGGGATCTCATAGGTACAGAAGGTTGCGGTGGTGGAAATAGGGTTTCGTGGTGCTCCTGGATGGTTTTGGGGTATGTAGGTATATATAGGAGGAAGAAGTAGGTCGGTGGAGCCACGAGGGGCCCACGAGGGTGGAGGGCGTGCCTAGGGGGGTAGGTGCGCCCCCCTGCCTCATGGCCTCCTCATTGATTTCTTGACGTCCACTCCAAGTCCTCTGGATCACGTTTGTTCCAAAAATCACGCTCCTGAAGGTTTTATTCCGTTTGGACTCCGTTTGATATTCCTTTTTTGTGGAACACTGAAATAGGCAAAAAAACAGCAATTTGCACAGGGCCTTGGGTCAATAGGTTAGTCCCAAGAATAATATAAAAGTGTATAACAAAGCCAGTAAACATCCAAAACAGAATATAAAATAGCATGGAGCAATCAAAAATTATAGATACGTTGGAGACGTATCACCGCTCAAAAATGACATCGATTCGTGAGATGCTTATTCAAAAATGCCATTATATGTATAAAAAATGCCATCGTTCTGTTAGATGTTTGCTCAAGAATGCCATTACACATTGTAATTTTCATGTAAAACTTGTTGACCATCCAATATGACAAAAAAAAGCCTAGACCCACATTTCAGTTCTCTCTATCTCAAAATGATAAGTGTGGCCCCACTAGTGAGGAGTAAGTAAGCGAATAATTTTACAGGAAAATAAGAATGCTGTTGGGATCAAGTGGGCCCACACTTTATTGTAGTGAGATAGAGGGAGAGCAGGCATGTTGGTCCATAGGTATTGATGCCATTATAACATGTCAAAAGAGATTTGATATCACACTAACATGTTGCTCCATTATCACATGCCATTATAACATGCCATTATAACATATTTTGATCTAGACAAATTATTCTGCTAATAAATCCACCTAGGTTTGGTGACTGTGCTAATACAAATACGTAGCCAGACCTTGGAATTGAATTGCCTACGTAGGTGATTGTGAAAATATTTTATGCAACTTAAAGATAACAACACCATGCCTTGTTTATGAAAATGTCATATTGTATGGTCATGAAGTTAATAATCTTCATTTTCTGTCATTCATGTCAGTACTTTCATTACGATGGACAAAGAATCTTTTCACATGAAAATTTTAGATATTACTCCCTCCATTTGAAAAATATTGTTGTGGTTTTAGTTTGCAATATAATTTTTTTAACACCCAAGTATGAAATCCTGGATCCGCAGCTGTGTAGCTAGACTACATTTTTTGAGGCATGTATATGTCAGTTTTTGACCTAAATTATTCTGCTAATAATCTGGAACAGGTAGCTCCTTTGGCTTCTCTGCCGGAGCAGGTGGTGGCTCCTCAGCCTCAACCGGGTGTTCGTCTGCCGTGGGTGTTGCCTCCTCTGCCCCCACCTGTGGTCGTCGCCGATGAGAACGAAGAAGAGGTAGTCATGTACCCCCTTTATTTATTTATTTATTTATTTTGTAATATCCTAGATTTTCTTTGGTCAGTACAAGGCAAATAAGGTATTAAAATGTTGAGTACATGTTTGGTTGCACTTGATCGATCTTTGGTTTAAATGTTCCATAAATGGTTGCGGCAATGATTTTAAACATTGATTATCACTAATCAATGGTTACCTTAGAAAGAAATTGGATATCATCAATGTTTTACTTGAGTTATTTTAATTAGTTCTTTTGTAGGGTTCTTATCATTTATGCCACCACTTGTATCCCACTACTCAGTTTTTCCACTAGAAGTTACAGCCACTCAAAAATGACATCGATTCATGAGATGCTTACTCAAAAATTCCATTAGATGTATCAAAAATACCATCATTCCGTTAGATGTTTGCTCACCTCTCGCTCCACCTCCTCCACCTATGAATGATGAAGTGCCTGGTTGGGGCAATGCCATGTGGGGAGATGAAGCTGGGAATGAGCAGGCCCCACACCCTGATGCTCCCGAACAAGATCAAATTTCAATAGTGATTGATCAGCCCGAAGGATCTGCTTCTGTAGAGCAACAAGAACAAGAAGTTGAAATCCAACAACAGCATGATTTACCACTCCCAGAACTTCAGCACCCTGTCTTTGAGGAGAATCAACTTGCCATTA
The DNA here is from genome assembly GCF_018294505.1 of Triticum aestivum. Lineage (NCBI taxonomy): Eukaryota > Viridiplantae > Streptophyta > Magnoliopsida > Poales > Poaceae > Triticum > Triticum aestivum. The sequence goes on along the minus strand of NC_057812.1, from coordinate 95,868,666 downwards.
TGCCCTACCAACCTCCTGTGATTCAGCAGCATGAAATCTTTATTGGCATGGCACGCATTGTGGCTGGACCTCCTCTTCCTCCGGAGATGGTTTGGAAAAGGTCTTTCCAGAACCTTATGTTTGATTTCTCAGTTAAGGAAGTACCAAGGTCTATCTTCTTCAAGCCGATGGGCATAATCATTTACTCCAAGAGGTCGTGGTCCATTGCATTTGACGAATCAAGGATGATTTCTGGTTTAACTGCTTCTCTGCCTGTGGTTCCTGCTGTCAGAACACCTGTCATGATGAAGCGCCCGATGGCCAGAGCTTTATTTGAGGCGCTGCCGCCTGTTTCAGATTTTGTTTCTGAAGAAGTTGTGTCTGATAGTTCTGTTGTTCCTGTCTCGGTTCAATCATCACCTATGGTTTTCTCTGTGGAACAAACTTCTGCGCGTAAGCAGAGAGAGAAGAAGAAGGCTCATGTTGTTGATACGTCACTAAGGCGTTGCACTCGGAGCGCGGCAAAGTTGGATGGCTACAAAAATGTGGTTTTTGAGCAGCTTTCTCTACAGCCATCTAAGAAGCGCCCCCGTGCAAGGCCCATGGAGGACAAGGCTCAGCCCACATCTGCAGAGGATTCTGAAGATGCTCGGCCTGCTGCACCACCACACACCCCGCTTCATGTTCTCCAAGCTGTGGGCGCGGAGCTACAAATTGATCCTTCGCTTATATCGGTGGACAAGCTTATGGCTAATCCACAGGAGGACTCGTCTGCATCTTCTGCTTAGTATTTATGTTATCTTCTATGTTGAGGCCGAGGGCGCCTGTTATGCTTGTTTTCTTTTCTATTGAACTGAGTCTGGTCTGGGATGTGGCACATTGGGGTTCTGAACTTCACTTTATTTTGGATGGTATGGCATTATGTGCCATGCTCTTTTTGCTACTCTACGCAATGGTTATTCATGAATCGTGTTACAACGTGTAGTTGGAAAGTCTTATGTTGGAATGTTCATGGTCTGAATTCGGATGCTAGGCAGCGTGCTATCAGAGAGAAAGTGACAGAGAGTCGGTGTTCAGTGCTTTGTTTGCAAGAAACTAAGCTATCCTCTTGCTCGCGTTCGATCATGAAAAGCATTTGTCCTCATGGCTTTGATCAATTTGCTGAGTCTCCCTCTAGTGGAGCTTCTGCGGGTCTTTTAATAGCATGGTGATCTGATGTGTTCTGTGGGACCCTGCTCGAAGTCAAACCCTACGCTATCGTTATGCAATTTACCTCGGTTCATAATAATGAGCAATGGTTTCTGGTTAATGTGTACGGTCCATGTCAGGGTGAGTTGCGCGAGGAGTTTGTTTCCTGGCTTTACAACTTGGACATTGATCCAGATCAGTTGTGGATGTTAATGGGGGACTTCAACTTCATCCGTTCCATTGATAATAGGAATCTCCCTGGGGGTGATATAAATGATATGTTTATTTTCAACGAAATAATTGGCCATTTGGGACTGTTGGAACTTCCTTTAAAAGGACGAAAATTTACTTGGTCTAATATGCAGGACAGGCCTCTTCTGGAACAGTTGGACTGGGTTTTTACTTCTGCGAGTTGGATTAACATTTATCCCATGACTCAACTGACCCCTTTGGCCAAGACTTCGTCTGATCATGTGCCTTGTTTGGTGGCCATCAGTACATCAATTCCGAAAGCACATATCTTCAGGTTTGAAAAAATTTGGATCCATCAGGCTGGTTTCATGGAGTGTGTTAAGGAGGTTTGGAGTCGTCCCCCGCGTAAGACCCATATTTCCGCAATAATTGTTGACAAACTAAAGGCATTGAGGTTTGCATTGAAGAAATGGCAGAAAGGTTTATCACATATTAAAAGGTTAATTGAGAAGTGTAACTGGGTAATTCTTTGGTTGGACAATCTTGAGGATATGAGATCTCTGTCCAGGCTTGAGTTTAATTTCAGGAAAATCACAAAATTGCACCATGAACATCTGCTGCACATGCAATACCTGTACTGGAGGAAGAGATGTACAATTAGGTATATCAAAGTGGGGAAGGAAAACTCTAAGTTCTTTCAGGCCATGGAAACTGAGAGATATAGAAAAAACTCTATTGCTAGTTTGTTGCTATCTGATGGAACAGTAATGTCAAACGATGAGGAAATGGCCAAAGAATTCTTGTCATCCTTCAAAAGTAGAATAGGGATAGTTAGATCCATTTCGATGGACGAAAACATATTGTCTCTTATACCTAGGGTACAGGGTTTGGAGGTGCTCACAAAACCTTTTGAATTAAAAGAAATTGAGCAGGTTATTAAGGATTTGCCTATTGATAAGGCCCCTGGGCCTGATGGCTTTAATGGGCTTTTTCTAAAAAAGTGTTGGCATATAATTTCCGCTGATTTTATACAGCTGGTTAAGGAGTTTCATGCTGGAACAGTGCAGTTTAGAAAATTTGAATGATGCATACATTACCCTGATTCCAAAGAAACAGACACCTGAGTGTGTGGGAGACTTTAGGCCAATTTCACTAACCTCTGTAGGTCTGAAGTTCCTGACAAAGCTTGCTGCTAACAGATTCCAACAAGAGATCATCAACTGTGTGCATAAAAATCAATATGGTTTCATAAAATCCAGAACAATCCAGGATTGTCTTTCTTGGACCTTTGAGTATATCCATCAATGCAACCAGTCTAAAAGGCCCATCCTTTTGCTTAAGTTAGACTTTGAAAAGGCTTTTGATTCTATCCAGCATGAGGCTATCATAAAGATTTTAATTGCAAAAGGTTTTGACGAACGATGGATTATTTGGATTAAGCAGTTGCTGTCTTCTGGCACTTCTTCTGTCCTTCTGAATGGAGTTCCCGGTAGCCACTTTAAATGCAAAAGTGGAGTTAAGCAAGGGGACCCAATTTCTCCCTTGCTCTTTGTTATTGCGGCTGATCTCTTGCAGACATTGATTAATGATCTTCTTCACCAAGGTTTAATAAGCAGGCCTCTGCCTACCCATGATCCAGATTTCCCAGTGGTCCAATATGCTGATGACACACTGCTTTTCTTAAATGCTGATAAAGATCAATTGGGGGCCCTGAAATCAGTTTTGCATTCCTTCTCACAGGCAACTGGACTTTAGATTAATTTCCATAAATCCTCCATGTATCCCATTAATGTAAGCGATCAGGATGCTTCTGACCTTCCTGCCTATTTTGGTTGCAAATTAGGCAATATGCCTTTTACTTATCTGGGTCTGCGAGTGGGGACCACCAGGCCTAAAATTGTGGACCTTCTTCCACTTGTGGATGTTGGGGAACGTAGCAGAAATTCAAAAAATTTCCTACGTAACACCAAGATCTATCTATGGAGAGACCAGCAACGAGTAGAAAGGAGAGTGCATCTACATACCCTTGTAGATCGCTAAGCGGAAGCGTTCAAGTGAACGGGGTTGATGGAGTCGTACTCGTCGTGATTCAAATCACCGATGATCAAGTGCCGAACGGACGGCACCTCCGCGTTCAACACACGTACAGCCCGGTGACGTCTCCCACGCCTTGATCCAGCAAGGAGAGAGGGAGAGGTTGAGGAAGACTCCATCCAACAGCAGCACAACGGCGTGGTGGTGGTGGAGGAGCGTGGCAATCCCGCAGGGCTTCGCCAAGCACCATGGGAGAGGAGGAGGAGGGAGAGGGACAGGGCTGCACCAACGAGAGATCAAATCGCGTGTTATGGGCAGCCCCTAGGCCTCATATATATAGGGGAAGGGGAGGGCTGCGCCCCCTTTAGGGTTTCCCACCCCAAGGGGCGGCGGCCAGCCTCCAGATGGCATCTGGTGCGGCGGCCAAGAGGGGGGGAGGAGTCCATCCTCCCCAAGGCACCTCGGAGGTGCCTTCCCCCTTGAGGACTCTTCCCTCTAGGGTTCCCTAGGCGCATGGGCCTCTTGGGGCTGGTGCCCTTGGCCCATGTAGGCCAAGGCGCACCCCCTACAGCCCATGTGGCCCCCCGGGGCAGGTGGCCCCACCCGGTGGGCCCCCGGGACCCTTCCGGTGGTCCCGGTACAATACCGATGACCCCGAAACTTGTCCCGATGGCCGAAACAGGACTTCCTATATATAAATCTTTACCTCCGGACCATTCCGGAACTCCTCGTGACGTCCGGGATCTCATCCGGGACTCCAAACAACATTTGGTAACCACATACAAGCTTCCTTTATAACCCTAGCGTCATCGAACCTTAAGTGTGTAGACCCTACGGGTTCGGGAGACATGCAGACATGACCGAGACGTTCTCCAGTCAATAACCAACAGCGGGATCTGGATACCCATGTTGGCTCCCACATGTTCCACGATGATCTCATCGGATGAACCACGATGTCAAGGACTCAATCGATCCCGTATACAATTCCCTTTGTCTATCGGTATGTTACTTGCCCGAGATTTGATCGTCGGTATCCAATACCTTGTTCAATCTCGTTACCGGCAAGTCACTTTACTCGTTCCGTAACACATCATCCCGTGATCAACTCCTTGGTCACATTGCGCATATGATGATGTCCTACCGAGTGGGCCCAGAGATACCTCTCCGTTTACACGGAGTGACAAATCCCAGTCTCGATCCGCATAAAACAATAGATACTTTCGGAGATACCTGTAGTGCACCTTTATAGTCACCCAGTTACGTTGTGATGTTTGATACACCCAAAGCACTCCTACGGTATCCAGGAGTTACACGATCTCATGGTCAAAGGAAGAGATACTTGACATTGGCAAAGCTCTAGCAAATGAACTACACGATCTTTTGTGCTAGTCTTAGGATTGGGTCTTGTCCATCACATCATTCTCCTAATGATGTGATCCCGTTATCAACGACATCCAATGTCCATAGCCAGGAAACCATGACTATCTGTTGATCACAACGAGCTAGTCAACTAGAGGCTCACTAGGGACATATTGTGGTCTATGTATTCACACGTGTATTACGATTTCCGGATAATACAGTTATAGCATGAATAAAAGACAATTATCATGAACAAGGAAATATACTAATAATACTTTTATTATTGCCTCTAGGGCATATTTCCAACAGTCTCCCACTTGCACTAGAGTCAATAATCTAGTTCACATCGCCATGTGATTAACACTCACAGGTCACAGCGCCATGTGACTAATACCCAAGAGTTTACTAGAGTCAGTAGTCTAGTTCACATCACTATGTGATTAACACTCAATGAGTTTTATGTTTGATCATGTTGCTTGTGAGAGAGGTTTTAGTCAACGGGTCTGAACCTTTCAGATCCGTGTGTGCTTTACAAATCTCTATGTCATCTCCTAGATGCAGCTACCATGCTCTATTTGGAGCTATTCCAAACAACTGTTCTACTTGGAGCTATTCTAAATTATTGCTCCATTATATGTATCCGGTCTCTCTACTCAGAGCTATCCGGATAGGTGTCAAGCTTGCATCGTCGTAACCTTTACGACAAACTCTTTTACCACCTCCATAATCGAGAAAATTCCTTAGTCCACTAGTTACTAAGGATAACTTTGACCGCTGTCCTGTGAGCCATTCTTGGATCACTCTTGTACCCCTTGACTGACTCATGGCAAGGCACACTACAGGTGCGGTACACAGCATAGCATACTGTAGAGCCTACATCTAAAGCATAGGGGACGACCTTCGTCCTTTCTCTCTTTTCTGCCGTGGTCGAGCTTTAAGTCTTAACTTCGTACCTTACAACTCAGGCAAGAACTCCTTCTTTGACTGGTCCATCTTGAACACCTTCAAGATCATGTCAAGGTATGTGCTCATTTGAAAGTATTATTAAGCATTTTGATCTATCCTTATAGATCTTGATGCTCAATGTTCAAGTAGCTTAATCCAGGCTTTCTATTGAAAAACACCTTTCAAATAACCCTATATGCTTTCTAGAAATTCTACATCATTTCTGATCAACATATACTCATCAGAAATTCTATAGTGCTCCCACTCACTTCTTTGGAAATACAAGTTTCTCATAAACTTTGTATACACCAAAATCTTTGATCATCTTATCAAAGCGCACATTCCAACTCCGAGATGCTTACTCCAGTCCTTAGAAGGATTGCTGGAGCTTTGCATACTTATTAGCATCTTTCGGGATTGACAAAACCTTCCGGTTGTATCACATACAACCTTTCCTCAAGAAAATCATCGAGGAAACAATGTTTTGACATCCTATCTGCAAGATTTCATAAGTAATGCAGTAATCGCTAATATAATTCCAACCGACTCTTAGCATCGCTACGAGTGAGAAAATCTCATCGTAGTCAACTCCTTGAACTTGTCGGAAAACATCTTAACGACAAGTCGAGCTTTCTTAATGGTGACATTTACCATCATTGTCCGTCTTCCTTTTGAAATCCATCTGTACTCATACATGGATCCTCTCTCGGATTTTATGGCCTCAAGCCATTTATCGGAATCCGGGCCCACCATCGCTTCTCCATAGCTCATAGGTTCATTGTTGTCTAGCAACATGACTTCCAAGACAGGATTACCGTACCACTCTGAAGTAGCACGTATCCTTGTCACCCTACGAGGCACGACAGTGATTTGATCCGAAACTTCATGATCAATATCATAAGCTTCCACTTCAATTGGTGTAGGTGCCACGGGAACAACTTCCTGTGCTCTGCCACACACTAGTTGAAGAGACGGTTCAATAACCTCATCAAGTTTCCACCATCCTCCCACTCAATTCTTTCGAGAGAAACTTTTCCTCGAGAAAGGACCCGATTCTAGAAACAATCCATATTGCTTTCGGATCTGAATTAGGAGGTATACCCAACTGTTTTGGGTTTCCTATGAAGATGCATTTTATCCGCTTTGGGTTCGAGCTTATCAACCTGAAACTTTTTCATATAAGCGTCGCAGCCCCAAACATTTAAGAAACGACTACTTAGGTTTGTCTAAACCATAATTCATACGGTGTCATCTCAACAGAATTACGTGGTGCCCTATTTAAAGTGAATGTGGTTGTCTCTAATGCCTAACCCATGAACGATAGTGGTAATTCGATAAGAGACATCATGGCACGCACCATATCCAATAGGGTGCAACTATGATGTTCGGACACACCATCACACTATGGTGTTCCAGGCGGTATTAATTATGAAACAATTTCCACAATGTCTTAATTGTGTGCCAAAACTCGTAACTCAGATATTCATCTCTATGATCATATCATAGACATTTTATCCTCTTGTCACAATGATCTTCTACTTCACTCTTGAAATTACTTGAACCATTCAATAATTCAGACTTGTGTTTCATCAAGTAAATATTCTCAACATCTACTCGAATCATCTGTGAAGTAAGATCATAACGATATTCACTACATGCCTCAGCACTCATTGGACTGCACACATCAAACTGTGTTGCTTCCAACAAGTTGCTATCTTGTTCCATTTTACTGAAAACGAGGCTTTTCAGTCATCTTGCCCATGTGGTATGATTTGCATATCTCAAGTGATTCAAAATCAAGTGAGTCCAAACGGTCCATTTGCATGGAGTTTCTTCATGCATATACACCAATAGACATGGTTCGCATGTCTCAAACTTTTCAAAAATGAGTGAGTCCAAAGATCTATCAACATGGAGCTTCTTCATGCGTTTTAAACCAATATGACTTACATGGCAGTGCCACCAGTAAGTGGTACTATCATTACTATCTTTTGGCATGAAAATGTGTATCACTACGATCAAGATTCAATAAACCATTTTAGGTGCAAGACCACTGAAGGTATTATTCACATAAATAGAGTAACTATTATTCTCCTTAAATGAATAACCGTATTGCGATAGACATAATCCAATCATGTCTATGCTCAACGCAAACACCAAATAACAATTATTTAGGTTTAACACCAATCTCGTTGGTAGAGGGAGCGTGCGATGCTTGATCACATCTAGCTTGGAAAAACTTCCAACACATATCGTCAGCTCACCTTTAGCTAGTCTCCGTTTACTCCGTAGCTCTTTTATTTTGAGTTACTAACACTTAGCAACCGAACCGGTATCTAATACTCTGGTGCTACTAGGAGTACTAGTAAAGTACACATTAACATAATGTATATCCAATATACTTCTATCGACCTTGCCAGCCTTCTCATCTACCAAGTATCTAGGGTAATCCTGCTCCAGTGGTTGTTCCCCTTATCAGAAGCACTTAGTCTCGGGTTTGGGTTCAACCTCGGGTTTCTGCACTGGTGCAGCAGCTGATTTGCCGTTTCATGAAGTATCCCTTCTTGCCCTTGCCCTTCTTGAAACTAGTGGTTTCACCAACCATCAACAATTGATGCTCCTTCTTGATTTCTACTTTCGCGATGTCAAACAACGCGAATACCTCAAGGATCATCATCTCTATCCTTGATATGTTATAGTTCATCACGAAGCTCTAGCAGCTTGGTGGCAATGACTTTGGGGAAACATCACTATCTCATCTGGAAGATCAACTCCCACTCGATTCAAGTGATTGTTGCACTCAGACAATCTGAGCACAAGCTCAACGATTGAGCTTTTCTCCCTTAGTTTGTAGGCTAAGAAAATTGTCGGAGGTCTTATACCTCTTGACGTGGGCACGAGCCTGAAATCCCAATTTCAGCCCTCGAAACATCTCATATGTTCCGCGACGTTTCGAAAACATCTTTGGTGCCTCTACTTAAACCATTTAACTGAACTATCACGTAGTTATCAAAACGTGTATGTTCGATGTTCGAAACATCCACAAACGACGTTTGGGGTTCAGCACACTGAGCAGTGCATTAAGGACATAAGCTTTCTACTGTCCGCATAATTGCTACTATCAACTTTCAACTATATTTTCTCTAGGAACATATCTAAAACAGTAGAACTAAAGCGCGAGCTACGACATAATTTGCAAAAGGTCTTTTGACTATGTTCAAGATAATTAAGTTCATCTTATGAACTCCCACTTAGATAGACATCCCTCTGGTCATCTAAGTGATCACATGATCCGAGTCAACTAGGCCGTGTCCGATCATCACGTGAGACGGACTAGTCATCATCGGTGAACATCTTCATGTTGATCGTATCTACCATACGACTCATGCTCGACCTTTCGGTCTCCGTGTTCCGAGGCCATGTCTGCACATGCTAGGCTCGTCAAGTTAACCCTAAGTGTTTTCGCTGTGTAAAACTGTCTTACACCCGTTGTATGTGAACGTAAGAATCCATCACACCCGATCATCACGTGGTGCTTAGAAGCGACGAACTGTAGCAACGGTGCACAGTTAGGGGAGAACACTTCTTGAAATTTTGTATAGGATCATCTTATTTACTACCGTCGTCCTAAGTAAACAAGATGCATAAACATGATAAACATCACATGCAATCAAATAGAGTAGTGACATGATATGGCCAATATCATATAGCTCCTTTGATCTTCATCTTCGGGGCTCCATGATCATCTTGTCACCGGCATGACACCATGATCTCCATCATCGTGTCTTCATGAAGTTGTCACGCCAACGACTACTTCTACTTCTATGACTAACGCGTTTAGCAATAAAGTAAAGTAGTTTACATGGCGTTCTTCAATGACACGCAGGTCATACAAAAAATAAAGACAACTCCTATGGCTCTTGCCGGTTGTCATACTCATCGACATGCAAGTCGTGAATCCTATTACAAGAACATGATCAATCTCATACATCACATATATCATTCATCACATCCTTTTGGCCATATCATATCACATAGCATACCCTGCAAAAACAAGTTAGACGTCCTCTAATTGTTGTTTGCATGTTTTACGTGGCTGCTATGGGTTCTAGCAAGAACGTTTCTTACCTACGCAAAACCACAACGTGATAGGCCAATTGCTATTTACCCTTCATAAGGACCCTTTTCATCGAATCCGTTCCGACTAAAGTGGGAGAGACTGGCACCCGCTAGCCACCTTATGCACCAAGTGCATGTCAATCGGTGGAACCTGTCTCACGTAAGAGTACGTGTAAGGTCGGTCCGGGCCGCTTCATCCCACAATACCGTCGAAACAAGATTGGACTAGTAACGGTAAGCATATTGAACAACATCAACGCCCACAACTACTTTGTGTTCTACTCGTGCAAAGAATCTACGCAATAGACCTAGCTCATGATGCCACTTTTGGGGAACGTAGCAGAAATTCAAAAATTTTCCTACGTAACACCAAGATCTATCTATGGAGAGACCAGCAACGAGTAGAAAGGAGAGTGCATCTACATACCCTTGTAGATCGCTAAGCGGAAGCGTTCAAGTGAACGGGGTTGATGGAGTCGTACTCGTCGTGATTCAAATCACCGATGATCAAGTGCCGAACGGACGACACCTCCGCGTTCAACACACGTACAGCCCGGTGACGTCTCCCACGCCTTGATCCAGCAAGGAGAGAGGGAAAGGTTGAGGAAGACTCCATCCAACAGAAGAACAATGGCGTGGTGGTGGTGGAGGAGCGTGGCAATCCCGCAGGGCTTCGCCAAGCACCATGGGAGAGGAGGAGGAGGGAGAGGGACAGGGCTGCACCAACGAGAGATCAAATCGCGTGTTATGGGCAGCCCCTAGGCCTCATATATATAGGGGAAGGGGAGGGCTGCGCCCCCTTTAGGGTTTCCCACCCCAAGGGGCGGCGGCCAGCCTCCAGATGGCATCTGGTGCGGCGGCCAAGAGGGGGGGAGGAGTCCATCCTCCCCAAGGCACCTCGGAGGTGCCTTCCCCCTTGAGGACTCTTCCCTCTAGGGTTCCCTAGGCGCATGGGCCTCTTGGGGCTGGTGCCCTTGGCCCATGTAGGCCAAGGCGCACCCCCTACAGCCCATGTGGCCCCCCGGGTCAGGTGGCCCCACCCGGTGGGCCCCCGGGACCCTTCCGGTGGTCCCGGTACAATACCGATGACCCCGAAACTTGTCCCGATGGCCGAAACAGGACTTCCTATATATAAATCTTTACCTCCGAATCATTCTGGAACTCCTCGTGACGTCCGGGATCTCATCCGGGACTCCGAACAACATTCGGTAACCACATACAAGCTTCCTTTATAACCCTAGCGTCATCGAACCTTAAGTGTGTAGACCCTACGGGTTCGGGAGACATGCAGACATGACCGAGACGTTCTCCAGTCAATAACCAACAGCGGGATCTGGATACCCATGTTGGCTCCCACATGTTCCACGATGATCTCATCGGATGAACCACGATGTCAAGGACTCAATCGATCCCGTATACAATTCCCTTTGTCTATCAGTATGTTACTTGCCCGAGATTCGATCGTCGGTATCCAATACCTTGTTCAATCTCGTTACCGGCAAGTCACTTTACTCGTTCCGTAACACATCATCCCGTGATCAACTCCTTGGTCACATTGCGCATATGATGATGTCCTACCGAGTGGGCCCAGAGATACCTCTCCGTTTACACGGAGTGACAAATCCCAGTCTCGATCCGCATAAAACAATAGATACTTTCGGAGATACCTGTAGTGCACCTTTATAGTCACCTAGTTACGTTGTGATGTTTGATACACCCAAAGCACTCCTACGGTATCCAGGAGTTACACGATCTCATGGTCAAAGGAAGAGATACTTGACATTGGCAAAGCTCTAGCAAATGAACTACACGATCTTTTGTGCTAGTCTTAGGATTGGGTCTTGTCCATCACATCATTCTCCTAATGATGTGATCCCGTTATCAACGACATCCAATGTCCATAGCCAGGAAACCATGACTATCTGTTGATCACAACGAGCTAGTCAACTAGAGGCTCACTAGGGACATATTGTGGTCTATGTATTCACACGTGTATTACGATTTCCGGATAATACAGTTATAGCATGAATAAAAGACAATTATCATGAACAAGGAAATATAATAATAATACTTTTATTACTGCCTCTAGGGCATATTTCCAACAGTGGATTGTATGGAGAGAAGATTGACAGCAAGTTCTTGGTTCTTGCCTCAAGGGAGCAGATTGCAGTTAGTTAACTCTGTCGTTTCTTCATTGCCTATCTTCTTCCTTTGCAGTTTGTCAATTCCTTAGGGTATTTTGAAACAATTGGAAAGAATTCAGAGACAGTGTTTATGGAGGAAATATGGTCAGGAAAAGGGACATTCACTGGCGGCTTGGCCACTTGTTTGAAGGCCTAAATCGAAGGGGGGGCTTGGAATCTTAAACCTTGGTTTGCAGAATGATCCTCTCCTTCTGAAACATCTCAATAAATTTTATAACAAGATGGATGTGCCCTGGGTGCAGTTAGTTTGGGATTCTTACTATTTTGAAAGGATTCCACATGATACTGTTATTTGTGGCTCTTTTGGTGGAGAGATGTTTGTAAGTTGATGGATACTTTCAGGGCAGTTACTTCGGTTGATGTCTATAGTGGAGATATGATGCACTTCTGGTCTGACTATTGGCAAATTGGAAACAGTTATGTCCCTCTGCAGGATCGATTTCATAGGCTATATTCTTTTTGTCTTCACAAAAATCTCTCAGTCAAGGAAGTCTTTGAGACTAGTAGTTTCCAGAACCTTTTTTACTTGCCCCTTACTGAACAAGCGTTTCAGGAACTACAGCAGCTTTCCTCTTTAATGGGGTCTTTCCATTTGGACAGTAACTCCCATGACCACTGGGGATGGAGGCATGGCAAGAAATCAGAATATACTGCAAAAAGGTTCTATGATTTTTTCTATCAGCCAATGGTATCAAACCCCATTCTGGGGTGGATATGGAAAAGTTGCTGCACTATGTCGATCAAGATGTTTGCTTGGCTTGTTATAATGGAGAGGGTTAACACCAAGGACATGATTCAGAGGAGGCATTGGAAGATTAATGAAGGTCCAGAATGTGTTCTTTGCCCGACTGGAATACTGGAGGACAGAAACCACCTCTTTTTCCAATGCAATTTTAGTGTTCGAGTGTGGAACTATCTGCAAATTGATTGGAAAGATGGTGATGACATGGTGGAAATTGCTCGTCATGCTAGGAAGGATTTCAACAAGCCTTTCTTTGGGGAGGTGGTTTTCACGGCCTGGTGGAATATTTGGAAGATCAGGAATGATAGAGCTTTCAGGAACATCCAACCATCTTTCAGGGCATGGAGGAATGGCTTCATTCATGATCTTACTCTGCTCTCTCATCGAATCAAACGGAAATATAGAGACGCCCTTCTTAAGTGGATTGATTTTCTTCCTCCTTGAGGAGAGTTCCTTCTCTGTTTCTTTGTAATTATTAGGTATAGTGCACCCCTTCTCTGTATAGCCTTCTTTAGAGCCTATCCTCTTCTCTTTTTTTTCTTTCTTTCCTCACCTTGAGGATACCCTGTATGCCTTTTGCTTTTATTAATAAAATGTTGTGGGGTGCAAGCCCTGCAGTCTTCATGGTCAAAAAAAATAATGCCATTACACATTGTTATTTTCATGTAAAACTTGTTGACCATCCATGTGACAAGAAAAAGCCTAGTCCCACATTTTAGTTCTCTCTATCTCACAAAGATAAATGTGGCCCCACTAGTGAGGAGTAAGTAAGCGAATAATTTTACAGGAAAATAAGAACATTCTTGGGATCAAGTGGGCCCACACTTTATTGTAGTGAGATAGAGGGAGAGCTGGCATGTTGGTCCATAGGTATTGATTGATGCCATTGTAACATGTCAAAATAGATTTGAGATCACAATAATGATGTGCAGTGGCATTTTTGAGCATGTGTCTAACGAAGCGATGGCATTTTTTAGCAGTAGAAATTCCTAGTGGTGATATTGAGTTGTGGGACACAACTAGTGGTATAAATGATAAAAACCCTTTTTTGTAAGTACAACATTTGGGATCACTTATTGTCATAATTCATAATAACTACTTTAGCTAGAACATTGAATGGTTCAGGAACATTGATGGGTGGGGTATCGATCAACAGGGGAAACTTCCACAACGATAACATGGGGACTTTCAATATCCATCATCATAAGCACACAAATTCTAACGCTAAATAGATACAGCTCACTAGCTATTTTATCTAGTCATGAATGTAAGTTATAGTTCATTTTTTTGCATTAGTACATATGTATGCTGCTCTGCCATGTTACATCATCAGTTCATGCACTTTTACGTAATAAGTGAATTTTGTTGCACTAAAGGGCTGTTTGGTTTGTGACTAACTTTGCCAAAGATTGCCACACCTAAGGTTAGGCAAGTTTGACCAACTGAACAGAGTGTTTGGTTCTAGCCACATCTTAGGCAAGCCATACTTGGGCCCCACATGGCATACACACAAAAAGTGTGGCAAGATTCCCTTAGGCTTGCCAACTTGTGGCTCTCTTTTGATGAACTAACCTTAGGCAAGCTTGGGGAAAATGTGTGGCAAAATGTGGCAATGCTAGTGCTCTCTTCGACATGTATGGTTGGTCCTTCATTTTTTTACTATAT